>NW_022726379.1:1125961-1132430 GCF_011630105.1 Anneissia japonica
CCGGCCCCCCCCCCCTTTTGGGAGGTAAAAAAAAGAGGAAAGAAAGGAAGAAAAAAGAAAAAAATGATAGCCAACAACGTCGCAAATGTTATTTTCGGGCGTCTAGAACACAAAAACTTTGCGGGGGCATGCCCCCGGACCCCCTAGGACATTGTTGTCTCGATCGGCCCAAATTTCGGCATCTCTGGATCCGCCACTGATCGTGTCCTCACAACTCCAGGTGGCGCCCTCAGATGTCAACCGGACGTTGGTTACCGCTCATTGGCTTTCTGGAATAGGCATTTCAAAAACCTCATATTTTACCATCAAAATGTACTAAAAACACAAAAGCTTGCATTATATTAATTATCGAACACACATTTAATCATCAATTAAAATTTACAAAGAAAAATTAAGATAGAACATTTTAATAATTACATTAGAAATTTGGATCAATGGTTTGTCAGTGGAGACAAGGTCCGATTGAACACATTTTGTCGCCAATAGCAACGTAGTAGTATCGTGACGTAACACTGTAGTACTCTATTAAGTAAATATGTACGGTAACTACTACTTGCAGATTCCACTTTTGCCAAAACCAGTTTACCAAATGCAAAATTACCAAGTCCAGTTTTGCCTAATCCGGCTTTGCTGAATGTCAATTTAATAGCATAAAATATGTTAAATACATTATTAGCCTCCAATGCAATACATTTAAAAGGTGCATACTACTATTAAACATAGCTATCCTTAACATATGAATTCACAGTATTTGTAAGATACCAGTCATGACTCTCTTTGGCATAAAGTTTATAATTCCTAATTCTAGGTTTTAAGGGTATTATCCCATGGACCTGACTGACCTTCCCTGTATATTGTTCGACCCCACAGCCAAATAGCTTAGCTGTGAGGGAACATTCTGGTCTGAAGTTGAACATATCAAACATCCTCAGATGACCTCAGTTGAATTATCAACATAATTTGATTAATTAGATTGGGTGTGGTCATTGCTCGTTGACGGACGACAAAGGAGTGAGGACGACGCTCAAGAGTGGGCATATTCTGATGGTGGGACAATCGGTTGGTTCTATTTTTGTTGTAGAGGTGTTTCTAAAGGAACAATGGCAATTAGTCGGTTTATACAGGCAAGTATTCACAAAATAGACCCATTACTTAACGTGAATATTGGTTGCTGATATTTGCAGGGATGAGTAGCAGAATACATCTTTAAATATTTTAAACTGCATGAAAAGCACTGAGGAAAAAACAATAAAACACAATACAGTATATAATATTTTTAAATTTTATTTATCGTAACCCATCAAATGGTTAAAATCACTTGGAAGTGCAAAGCTGTAAGCCTGTAGGAACAACGGATATTTTTTTGCACGGACCGTTGTTAAACTGATATTAATCAACCTTTTGCGAGCAACTACAATATCATTATGGTGAAAAATTAACTTTTGCACACGCAAAAATGGTGAGAATACATGTGCGGTGTATGTGTCCATAGCTGCATTATGATACAGTTTTAATACAATTCTCTTCGTAAACATGCGAGCGAGCAAAGGAATCAACACGGTAGACAATGTTATTCCTGCTAGGTTTGAAAATGTTTCAAAGTTGACCGCAGTATGTTCGTAAGTACCAAGTAAAATGTCCGGAGCAAGATACAATCCCATTAATGCTGTGCCATAAAAGACTGCGTTCGACAATTGTAGCAGTTTTTTTCCGTTAAATTGATATATTAACCGATCAACATTTTCCTTAATAATAGGTTGGTTTTTTAAATAAGCACTAGTTGGGTCGTCCCATCTGTCCTTGAAGGTGGCACTTGTAGCAAATTGTTTTCGAATTGGAGCCAAGTTGAGGATCTGCAAGTAAATAAAAATCTTCAATAATAATAATAATAATTCTAGATTTGTACCTCACATAAATTTTTGTACTAGCATTTGGTGGAGTTTTATGAATTTATCACAAATAACTAGCAATTTAACAATAAAGTTGCATTTATCTTTTATAGGAACATAAAGGCTGTCTTCAACATTTCTTAACTCGTATCGTATAGTTTGGCTGTGTAACACATTTTTCTGCCAGTTCAGGGTAATTCTTTTTAACAAATCAAACATAAAAGCAACAAATTTGTAATTTATTAAAATTCAGCAATTTAACAAACAGTGCTAAAGAGTATGGCTCTCTATGGGGATAACTACACATTTTTGTAACCTGTACAAGATTAAGTTGGAAAATAACTTGACCAAATAATAATATGACAGTATAATAAATATGGTAAAACAAGAGAATTATAAATATATAAAAGTACCTTCATTGGAATATAATAACGTTCGATTTCAAAATATGCTTTGTCACCATTTTTAAAAACAGGAATTACTATTGTGATTTCCAGTTGACAGTAAAATTCCAGAAGAAAAATGTATTTGTAGCAGTGGTGAAATATTGAATTGCAAGGTGGATTGGATGGCACGGGTAATTAGTTGATCACAACAACATGGCCCTTTCAAGATTGTAGCTGTTGAAAACTAAGGGTGGGTGGGTGATAGGTTATTTTAATGGTGGGTGGGTTTTAAGGATGGAAAAGTGGGTTAATAAGGGTGGGTGGAAGGCCATGTAATTAGCTTTACAATGGGTGGAAAACTTCAAGGCTGGGTGGCCTGCCACACCATAATTACATCACTGCCCTTTATTGGGTTTGAGATTAGATGTAATAGATTAAAATTCAGACTCGGAAGTGGGTAAAATAAAGAAAAAATTTTAACTTGCTCAGGCATAAATAAAAGAGCTAACTATGAGACATATTGTATAGAGGAAAAATAGTTGTTAAAGGAATTGCAAATTTCTTGAGATTAAATTAACAATCTGTAAGTTGAATTATATTTAAGTCAAAAACTTTTTCAATGCCATTTCGGATTTTGACACAGGCAAGTTAAACTGTATAACATTACTGTATTGAATCATTTTTAAACTGTACTGTTAGGTGTTAGTGGTGGATTTTACTGGTAATTTTACCTGTTTTGAAGTGAGCAATTTATTGGTTGCTTTTAAGCTGCAGTGGCAGTATCGTGCATGTACTGGAATCACCTGTAAAATCTTCAAACTGGACACTAAATACATTGCGCTGATATCCCACAATAACTGCAACAATACAATATTTGTAATAGTTGTTGATTGTAGAAGTACACAGACCTTCAGAAAAGAAAATGGAAATTCATAATTAAAGTAGCCACAATCATGCAGGCTGACGGCAATTATAGTGGCCCACGAAAATAAAATAAACCCTTGTGTGTGGCCAGACTTTAGCTTCAAAACCCCCAGAAGATCCCTGGATGTTATGGCTTGTCCGCTTCATGCCGGACATTGTAAAAAAAAAAACATTAAAAATAAAAGTGAGCACAAGATTGAGGTGCAAAAAAAAAGGAGAATAAGAAGGTTTATTTTCAAGTACATTGTTGTAAATGTCAAATATTCAACTTAAGGGCTCATACTACTACTAAATATGCTTGCGACTCTCATTAAATGAAAAAAAAAAAAAAAATTAGTTTGGCCCTCTAATCCAATTATATCATATGTTTGATTGAATTAGACCTGAAGCGACCGCGAACTACTACAGCGGCTGCCAGCCAGAACCCCCGCCAATGTGTGTATATGTATGGAACACCGGTGATGCATGCACAAAACAGTAGTGTACACTCGCTTATTGTTAAATGATTGGTTTGGCATAAGCCAAGTCAATTCTTAATTACAGTAATTGAAACACCATTTAGAGGAGGCATAGGCTATTGGAGAATTTATTCTGCAGAAGATTTTGTTTTGGTTTAATAATATTCACTACAAATGCTCATTACTAATGCTTACGGAGTCGTTGTTTGGAAGAAAGGTAGCTAAGAAGTACCGCTTTTTTAAACACGAAAACTTACTGTAACATTATTTTATCACAATTATTTGGTATTAAAGCTTCTTATTATTTTACATTACACTACAGTATCGCTTATGGTTTTTTCTTTTTTTCCAGAAACAACAAATGTTACGAAGTCGATTTGATTTCAGACATGTTTCTATTATCATTTGTTGTGATATAAATTTTGATCATGTTTATTTATGCTGAAATAAAATGGAGATTTATGAAATAAGTGTAGTACTGTAAATAGATTAGTTTATCATACATTCATTTTCTTGTATGTTTACGTTTCGTTTCCATTCACCATTAATGTTCTGATAATCATTTTATAATAATAGGTCCATATAAATAAATGAAAATAGACTGAATGGAAATGATAAAAAATGAAAATAAAGAAAATAAAGAAAAATGTATATAAGTATTTTCTTATTCATTTTCCATATAAAATTTTTAATATGTTTATAATTTACGTACCATACATTTTAAAAGCATTGTATGTTATAGCATGTTAGATATTTTAATCATTATGTCTAAGCTGCGCATGTTTGTATTTAGCGAGCGTACTGTACTGTATTATTAATTGTGCATGTATCACCGGTGTTCCATATACTTTACATCGGCGTTTTTCCCCTGGCTCTCAGGCAAAGCTTGAGCCTCAGTTGAAAGAAAATTGTTAGCTAAAAAATTGGAAATTTGTAAGTAATGCGTATGTAACTCGCAAAGGCTGTTGTTCACATAAATGGATCTTTTTTGCACTCGAATTAGCATCCACTCAAAGTAAATTCCGCTCGAACCGGCATATATTCACTCGAAGTGGCATCTGCTTGAATTGACTGGTTCCTAGGCCTAGTATAAGCCTACTCTACACATCATTTTGCTACATTGTCACTGGAATGTCTGATTGAAGTGCTACTAGGCCTAGCTTATACCTGCTGTAGGCCTAGCCTAGTAGTAGATGGCCAGGGAGGCCTGGCTGTCCTCTCTCTGATACCTATCTATGATTTGTTGGTCAGTTACCTATCTAGGCCTAGACCTAACTACTCACTTTCCTATTTAAGAAGATGCAGCAAAGCCGCTACTTATGCCTACTTGGTAGCTACACCACTCAACAATTAATTAACAAAAAAAAAAAACACATCTAGACCTATGGGCCTAGCGTTGTTACAGAGTGAAATGAGGCGAGACCGAAGTCACTTGTATTCCGTTGTATTCAGTTCTTATTGCTGCTAGGGTCGCACATGTGTCACATTTTTTTAGATCGCTGGTGGCAGTGTATGCGATAGACACATAGAGAGCGCTAGCCTAGCCAGCCAGCCTAGCTAGACCTACGCGCCAAACACAAAATTTCCTGAAAACAGAGAAGTTTTATGACAGATCATGAATATGAACGAGCGCTGATGTTGGAGGCCTAGGCCTACTACTCTATCCAAAAATGAGCACACCGATTCGTAATGATGTTCATCTCCTTCCTATCTTTTGTAAATTAGGTGAATATAATCCATTTCGATGTGTATAAACGAATACCCGTCGTAGAATAGGCTAGATTAGCGTAGCCCTAGCTACTCTCTATGAATTCCCTCTCTAGCTAGGCCTAGCCCTAGCCTACACCCTACACCTATCCTAGGCCTAGATAGACCGACCATAGGCATTACACAACGCTGCCTAGCTGGGCCTACAGTACACTTAAGAATTAAGTACAGTATTTTTTGCTCCTTTGCCGTTTCGGTAAAGCCTATTGCCGTTTTGGTAGTTGACATTGCTGTTTGAATTCGATCCAACTCGGCCACAAGTCAACTCGGCCACAGTCAACTCGGCCACAAGTCAACTCGGCCACAGTCAACTCGGCCACAAGTTAACTCGGCCACAATAATATTGCTGTTATTATTGGTGTCATTGTTATTATTATTGTTGTTTTTATTACCATTAGTTTTAATATTAATTATTAGTCTAAGCATTAACATTATGTATTGTTTAAATTTTTGCTGATATTATTATTGTTACCATATAAATAATACAAAATTCTCGATTTTTTAAATTCATATTATTATTATATATTAGTCTTAGTATTATTATTTTAATAATAGTAATTTTAAAAATATTGTTATTGGTGTTTTATTGGTATTTTTCTCATATTATTATTATTATTGTTGTTGTTGATGTTGTCACCTTTATTATCGATATTATTACCCTATTATTACTAAGTAGGCCTAGTATTATAAGTATCATAATTATTATTATTATTACTAATTAGTATTACTATTATTATAAAAATAAACGTTATCTTTAATTTATTATTGCTGTTATTATTGCTATCATCACCTTCAATGTTATTATCACTAATTAGTATTATTAAAATAGATATTTAAATATCGTTATTATTACCATATTATTTCTTTTAGTATTGTTAAAATAAATATTACTATTAATTTTGTTGTTGTTATCACGTTTATTATCATTATTATGACTAATTAGTATTATTAAATTAAATATTTGAAAAGGACCGACATGTCACTGGTGAATCACGTCATTGGATGCATTCTTGTCACTGACGGGTTTCAAACATATCCCCCAATG
>NW_022726379.1:1132823-1184555 GCF_011630105.1 Anneissia japonica
CCGAGTTGACTTGTGGCCGAGTTAACTTGTGGCCGAGTTGACTTGTGGCCGAGTTGACTTGTGGCCGAGTTGACTGCCTGCCGAACTTTTTGTGGCCGAGTTGATTTGTGGCCGAGTTGACTGTGGCCGAGTTGACTTGTGGCCGAGTTGACCTGCACCCTGCTGTTTTGGTCTGTTACTGTTTTGGTACTTATCATTGCCGTTTTGGTTTATTGCTTTTTTGGTCATTGCCGTTTTGGTTTTTTGCCGTTTTGTCCACAAACCACACATGCAACCAGGCTTAGCCACACGGATGCAAAAATAAAAAAAATATTACCACACGAGAGTAGAAAACTGCTTAATAATCAATAAAACCAACTTTTAGAACGATAATTGTCCAAATTCTGTTAAAAATCGACGTATGTTTTTTGTTTTTGCCCGTTGTGTCTCGGTAAGTACAGTAATGCATTGACATTTTGGATCTACAGTATACGAAATATATGCGAAATATACAAATACAAATAAACTACAGTATCACACGAATGATGATAAACTTATTCTACATTAAAACAAAATGAGTATTTGAATTGTAATGTATTTGTATTAATGTATTAGATACATTTATTCAATTTTTCTATTTCTTTCAATGCTCATACATGTTTTTTTTTTATTTCAGTGTACTTCAATGGAATAAAGAAGATTAATATAGAATATATTAGAAGTGATAAATACAGAATTGTCGAAATAAAGAATAAGTTTCTATTGGGTTACCAGAGTAGGACAATTATAAAACTAAAAAAAAAGAGAAAAAAATGAAAAGAATAAAGACATTTTCATTTTTCATCAAATATATACTCACTTCATTATTATTATTATTATTATTATTAGGTTACTAGGTTACTATGTCCTGAGCTAATATGTTGGCCTAAATTTTAACATGTACAGTATATTTTATAAGTAACCTCTGCTAATTGGCATGCATCAACCCTGTACAGCTCATCTAATATAAAACATTTGTTATTTCATAAAAAAATATGCCCTTACTGTTTATGCTAATTAATGTGTCAAGTATGCATGAGATCAGTTTATAGAAGGTTAATTAAAAAAATATAAGTTAGTACGCTTCTCATCGTTGCTTCATGGTGTTGCTGTTGCTGATTTTTAGGCATATTTTTAGTGAGACTAATCACAATTGACAGAAAACAAGAGTTGACGTCTTTCGGGAAATGAGAAATATATTTATTTCTTCTCGAAAATTTTAATCGTCACTGCCACCTTCTTTATTGTGATATCTTGCATAGTTTGACATTAGTTAGCATAAACACAAAGGGCGTATCTTGATAAAATAACAGTAATGGTTTATGTAGTACAGGGCAGATGTATATGACAATAAACTATAAATACGGTACTGTACCGTTAGTCCTACAGTGGTTCAGGAAGCAGTCGACAAATTTATCTACATACAATGTTAATAAAATGAGGGGTCCTGAAGTGAGTAGATATTTGATGAAATGTGTTATAAATAAAAACGTATTATAGATAAATAATTTTGAATCTTGAATCTGTTTGTTTATATTTTACTTGTATCCCAATGGAATCTGATTCTTTACTTTGGATAAATTTGTCATCCTGAATCTATTTGTTTATAATATATTTTACATTAATGCAATTGCCTTTACTCAATTGTTACACTGAAATATATATTATAAAAAAACCGACAAACAAAACCCCTAATCATACTAACGGAATGAATTCTGAACTGACAATTTTTCTCTTCCATGGGAGTCAACTGTATATATTTTTTAAATTTTCCAATTTTGTAAGTTAGCCTACATAGTTTAAATAAAGGCCTATACATTACAATGTAATAATTATGTGATAACAATAATAAATAGTACAAGTTTGTATATTAGGCCTACTTATAATAACCAATACTATTTTTCCATTTTTCTTATTTACATTTTTAAAGTTCGTTAGATTTTATGTGGTGTGCCTTGAATTTTTAAAATAATAGTCTCTCGATGAAATGTAATGTACGTAGTGAGTGTAGTAAGCCTATTTAAAAGGTTATGGTTGAACGCGTTTCTGCAGACAACAATGCGTTACAGATACGCAATGTCAAACGCATTACCTTCTGAAGCACGGCGGCAAAAACTTGTTAAAAAAGAGTCAATTTTTACCATAATTCGGACAACTATCACTATAAAAGTTGGTTTTTATTGATTATCAAGTTGTTTTCTACTCTCGTGTGGTAATATTTTAATCATTTTGCATGCGTGTGGTCCCGTGTGGAGTCGTGTGGTTCCGTATGGTATTTAGTAGGACCGGAATCTTGAGCTATTTTTTTAGGTATCATCTGCGCAAGTATAAAACTTTACAGGGATAGCATGGCCAAAACAAAAGCTAAGAATTTCTGTAAGGCCCAAGGCCTGTGGGTTTGCAATAGGTCAATTTGAAGACCGTCTAGGCCCTAAGCTATAGTAACAACCAAATATCAAACAAAACTCAATCTGTTTTCTTTTAAAGTCATGTGCAAGTACAGTATCTGGTGTATCAATCATTGGGCATGTCTAATAATAGTAATACAGTAAGTTATAGTATAGGTGACAATATGAAGCTTCAGTACACTTTACAAACACACATTCTCTCACACAGGCACTAGCCTAAGGGAGCAAAGGCCTAGTATAATTAGGTGGTTATAATTTTTATATTCGTACCCAGGAAAACAAATGTGGCAAAGACAAGCCAAACCAGTCACTCGTCGCAAAAAATCGATTTTGAGTTATTAATACAGGGTTAAAGAGTAAAATAAGAGCTATAAAATGGTAAAAAAATCATTCAAATCCAACATTTCCTTATGAAGTTACAAGCATTTAAGCATACAGCTGTTTAAAGAACAATATATGAGAAATCAGCCTTCAAAGTTTATGATTTCAGGCATTTCTCATGCAGAAACTATCATAAAATCTTTAAAAAGTGTTGTTTTAACATTGAAATTGAGAAAAATATCAGCACAGCATGATGTATAGATACATAAACCTCAGTTTAGTGAAATAAAATAGATTTTTTAAAATTTTACATTCTGGCATGTTTTTGCAATTTTCTCTGAAACACAATTTGCGACGAGTGACTGGTTTGGCTTGTCTTTGCCACAAATGTCAATTGATGGATGAACCTGTACTCAAAAACATTGGTTTGTTTTATATTAAATTATTTTTTTATTGAGAGTATATGGTATACAATATTGTTAGAAAAGTATGAGGAAGTGACCCGCCATCCAATTTGTTCGGTTGGCATTGTTTTTCACCAATTATCAAAACAAATTCAGTATATTATTTTATCTTATTAATATTTCAGGACACAATTTAGAAGAGATTCGTGTAAGAGCATTGCAAAACATCATTGGTAAACTAAAGTACAATGTGGTCTGTCTTAGTGATTTGGTTCAAGAGCGCCACCTTATAACTCGTTTGCTTGAGTGGTTTAATTTTCCATCATGTCCTAACAAAGACGATGCGTTGAAGTTAATTTTGGAGCTAGTAAAGGTAATGAATTTAATCACCTAATTTTTTTATGAAATTTTGTGAATTTAAATTTGTAAAATCTTTATTATTGGTTTTGTACAGCTATAAACTATAGTCCATCATGACATTTTCATTTGCACATAAATTTTACTATCCCCAAGCAGGCTGTTAATTCAATATAGTGCACCCTGCTATTTTTTTTTCGCTTCTTGTGTGCAAAATCTTTAAAGCTGGGGTTTTACATCACGATGAATATTTTATTGATAACAAGATGATTTACTAATAAAAAAAAAAATACTGAAAAGAATAATGTAAGCTGAAATAATTATTTAAAAATATTTACAATACATTTTAATCTATTTTAAAAATGTCTACTAGGAGGTTAGGCCTACCTACAGCTAAATGATCTTTATCAAGTACAATAAATTTGTTCATCTTCATCGTATCGCAAAGAGCTGTGAAGATTTTCAGTGTGCGCCTACTACTAGCTAATCATTCTCATACCCGCAGCTACTACACACTCCCAGTTAATGTATTGATCATGAGCAACCTGTCACCTTAACAAGCAGTTTGATTATATTATAAAATAGCCCAAAAATATATAAAACAGAGTGACTGGCTTATATTTAACAATGTATTGGTAACAAATCTTTTCCGTGTGAGGGGCTACTCATAAGGAATAACCTTCCAGTGCACATTCAATCTTCACCAACTGTGGCAGTTTTTAGGTCTAACTCACCTCTTTATTTAATTATCTTCATTTTTATTTTTATTTAGTGGCATTGCCACTGCTTCTTTGATTTGTTTACTTGTTTTGTGCTTGGGTTAGGCAATGATCATGACTGCGTGTAGGTTGTGAGGTGAGTGCAACGCTTCGTATCTGCAAAGAAATGCGCTTTATAAATGACCTGATTGGATTGGATTTGATTTTTCAAGTTATTTCGGACTCTATAGAAAATAGACCAAACCTTTAGGACTCATTATTTCCTTCAATCTGCCTTCAGTGCTGCGGTCTTTTGGCAATTTTTCAGGAAATAGTGGCTCCTTAGGCCTCTATTTTCTATAGGGTCCTCAGAACTTGACCATAATTGCATATGATTAATAGTAATGTGAACATTGTAAACCTTGACGACCATTGTTTTTATCTCTAAACTATTAATTTTTGAATGTCTCTTTTGAAAGAGGTACGCTTTTTTTATACTTACACTTAGCTCTCCAGCTGTAAAACTTATACCAAAATTAATCTGTTCCACTTATGAAGGAAATCTTCTTTATCAATTTTCCATCTCACTGGCCTGTCCTCTTTTTTGGTATACTCACAAAAATATTGCAAGGCTGAGTAGCATAATTTTAAATATTGCTACATGTCTTTCAGAGGTGGCGCCAGCGGGAGAAAAAGCACAATTCGTCAGGGAGAAAAAAAAATCATGTGTGTTTTCTACATTAGTAGACTATAAAATCGATTAAATACAGTAAGCCTTTGAAACCCCTAAATTGTAAAAATTTTGAGGGGCTTCTCCCCCAGGACCACTTTCGAAACCTTTTAATCGAAGCTCGACCACGCCCACTTTGCTTTCGTGGGAAATCTGACCCCTCGTCGGGGCAATCTGACCCCTCGTCAGGGCAACGGCCCCTCGTTGGGGACCTCGGCCCCCCGTCGGGCAAATCCTGGTGCCACCCCTGATGTCTTTAACTATGATTTCATAAAGACTTTTGCAAATAAGCCAATGATTTTTTATTATAATTTTCGACACAAGCAGTTCACAAAAACAAGCAGTAAGTACAAACTTATAAACAGTACATGCTAAAATGTTTTGATTGAATATTCCTTATTCGTCACTTATTATTGTAAACTTAACTGACTTATATACTTGGGTTAATATTTGGGGTTAACATGTCACTTTATTATATACATTATATAATCTATTATTTAGTGACACCTTTTTATCGGCGACATTCACTAAAGTGGTGCATTCCACTTGTACTAAATACTTTTTTCTTTCTGTCTGGGGAATTCATTAATGTAATAGTAGATATCTGAATATTACTCTCTATCTTTACTTTTACTAACATAATTTGAATAATGAATTCTCACTTGTATTGTCCTTGTACGATATTTTGAAGATTTATGTTAGTGTAAATAATTTTTTTTTTGATTGAAATCACCCAAAACAAGGCCTGAAAGGCACTTAATTGTTTCAATCTCTCTAGCATCCAACTGCGGCTGAGCTATTCCTTGAGGTTGGTGCTCTTGAGTTTCTGTCTCAACTGCGAGCTGATCTAGATGTAAATCTCCAACGTATCGTGGATGAAATTCAGGAAAAGTTATTATGCCTACCAGAACCATCCAAGCATGACCAAGAATGTGTCTATCAACATCCTGAAAAAGGTCCCAAACAAGGTTAGATTTTAAGCCTCATGGTATTTTTTAAATACAAAGTGTTTTTTCAGTTTGATTGGCTTTAAAATTACACAACATATTGGTAGACAAATTAATTTTTGATTGTGACATTTCAGATATACCTGTTTCAGTTGATAAAGTAGAATCACATTTGGAAGACATATTAAGACAGGTGCCATTACAGAGAGGGTTCTTCACATCACCAGCATTACAAGAACAGCTCTCACCTTGCAAACAAACAAGTACAGTACAAGATAAGCAGCAGCAAGGTAGAATGGGTTGTAACAAAGAGTATAGAAACTAAAAAGAGCACAATTCGCTCATTGTGAGAGTAAATGAACGATACACCTCTGTACGCAGTTGATAGAGGGCGCCTGCTACATTTGGTTGTCACTTTTAGTTACCCAGTAATGCCCAGCACAGTGTGTTATAGTGTTCCTTTATAGGAACTAAATATGGATTAATGCCCAGCACAGTGTGTTATAGTGTTCCTTCATAGGAACTAAATATGGATTAATGCCCAGCACAGTGTGTTATAGTGTTCCTTCATAGGAACTAAATATGGATTAATGCCCAGCACAGTTTGTTATTATAGTGTTCCTTTATAGGAACTAAATATGGATTAATGCCCAGCACAGTGTGTTATGGTGTTCCTTCATAGGAACTAAATATGGATTAATGCCCAGCAGTGTGTTATAGTGTTCCTTCATAGGAACTAAATATGGATTAATGCCCAGCACAGTGTGTTATAGTGTTCCTTCATAGGAACTAAATATGGATTAATGCCCAGCAGTGTGTTATAGTGTTTCTTCATAGGAACTAAATATGGATTAATGCCCAGCACAATGTGTTATAGTGTTCCTTCATAGGAACTAAATATGGATTAATGGCCAGCACAGTGTGTTGTAGTGTTGCTTCATAGGAACTAAATATGGATTGATATTCAATCGTGTCTGTGAAAATTTGATAATCTATGTTGTTAGTTATTTTCAGATACCGGTAGGTTTTGAATCCCTGACGTTTATTATGTGCATAGCTTTTTGTTTTGACATGCTTGTGAAATAAAAGCACTTACATTAGATCCCTTTTTCAGTACAATGCAAAAAATGTAACATTTTCAAGTGGACCTATGCATCACCATTATAGTTTATGATGGATCTTAAAATTACAACTATTTCTTTTTAGAATTAAAAATCATAAAAAAAAAACAACAAAAAAAACAAAACCATTATATTTCTGCACTTTCATGATGGTATAGGTAACTATGCTCTCTTATACAAAATGCATTGGTGATATTGAAGCTATTATATTTCGATATAAATTGAATATGTTCAGCATTATGTATAAGAAGGATATAGATTCTTTCTTTCAATGCTCTTTTATACAAAGTGCATTGATGATATTGAAGCTATTATATTTCAATATAAATTGAATATGCTCAGCATTATGTATAAGAAGGATATAGATTCTTTCTTTCTATACATTAATCCAGATTTATTGTTTCAACATTTCCATTTAGGTCGTGATAAGATCTGTGGATTCAAATTCTCAACATTTCCTTGGTTATTGCTGACAGAAACAGATAAGCATGTCCTCACAAAGACCAACAGGTTTGCAGGTTGATTCATCAGTTGTTAATGTTCACTAGAAAGAAAAACAAGTTTAATTTTTGTTTCCACTACAACATTGAATACTTGAAGATAGTGTTAATGTTAATATTTTTTTGAGATCTTTTTGGTATTGATGATAATTATATATAAAGTAGAGCAGTCACTCCATACCTCTGCCCTGTGCCTGAATACCAACAATAAGCAAGCTGTGTATGATGGGCAAAATCGCAGCATACCCTCAAGAAAATAATGGAATCGCCTGTCATATTTAGGTACATTATATTTTTGAGTGCTGCTTGAATACAAGGGCCGATTACATTATTTTCTTTTATACTCGAGGGTAAATACGTAATTGAATTTCAGTGACCTTGACCTTGTTCTTTGACCTTTTCTTCCGAAAATTGAATGGTGTCTTTCTTCTTTCCACTAAATTTTATGGTAATACTTTTATCAGAAAGACAGACAGCAGTAAATACATATTTACCTCCTTGGCGGAGGTGATTAGGTAGAGTATTACTTAGAAGCATAAGTATTTTCCAGGATTAATATCTATAAGATATAAAATATAATAAGTAATTATCGACCTGACAGATTGGTATACCAGGTACCAGGGAGTGTCAGTACATGACCTCTCTCCATTGACTTCCGTTCGAGCAAAGAAAAAATTTAAGGTTCTAGTCCATGTACACAACTGTCTTGCCAGGTTAGTGCCAGAGTATCTCCAGAATTTTATTAGGCTTCTTGAATGTAAAAGAATTGGGCTTAAATCTGAAAGGGATGTTATGTTATTGCACGATCCATGGTGAAGCGGGTGCCAGGTGACCGTGAAGCGGGTGTCCGGTGACCGTGTCTTTTTTTAATTTGGTCTTGTGTGTTTTGGAATGCGCTTCCTTCCAACACAAATCAAACTTAAGACATTTTTATTTCTTAAGGTATTTAAATTTTATATAACTTTATACTATTTTTTTTCTAGAAAAGGGCTTTATAAATGATTTTATTATTATTATTATTATTATTTATTTATCATTATTATAAAGTTTTGATGGTCCCTTGAAAAATAAAGACTCAAAGGAGACACTTCCTGGTGTGAAGGCAGTTTGTAAAAAGAAATAGTTGAAAATAAATGTTTTAACTTCGAGTGATTGTGATGATTAGTTAGTGATTGATTGATTGAATGATTCTGTGACTCTTTCAGCTCATTGTGTAGCACTAGTCCTGCTCTTATTATCACATCCTGTGAGTTTATTAGCGATGTTGTACTGCAAGACTTCCCTGCTGAAATCTTTCTTCAAAGAACAGCCTTAGTGAAGGTGAGTTGATCACAACAACAATACTAATTACAAAGTGACTTTTTTGGAATTTTGGATAATACCATTCATATATTTAAGTCCCCTCCTTCCCACCGTATACATCTCTGCTGTTAATGCATGTGCTCTCCATTCCGCCTATTGCTTCACTGGTTGGTAGACGGATGTGACATCTTTATGCAGGGCTAGAAAAATGAGTGACTAGCGGTCGGAAGCATTAACCTTTAACCCGGAGTCATTTTAGAAAAATAAACATTTTTTTTTTCTACACAGCACAAATTAATGCATAATTGAATTCCATATTTTTGCTTGCTCCAAACAACTAAATGTACTACTTTTTCGCTATAATAGTGTAAAGATAACATTTGGTACTGGAGGCATTTCATCAAGATAGTTTTCATGGTTGGAGGCACAAAAATAGTTTTTCCAGGCCTGTCTTTATGCCCTCATCTAACTGGAACACCTTGCTCATAGTAACACATTCAAAATTCGCTTTTAAAATCATACAAATTTATTTATAATTCAGCAGTTAATGAATATATTAAAAGCATATATTATATTTTAACTTTTATAGCAAAATTTGAGTTACATTGCATTGTCCCTCAATCAAAATTCCCTTAACATCATATGTGGCAAAGACAAGCCAAACCAGTCACTCATCGCAAAAATCGATTTTTACAGGGTTAAAGAGTAAAATAAGAGCTATAAAATGGTAAAAAATCGTTCAAATTCAACATTTCCTTCTGAAGTTACAAGCATTTATGCGTACAGCAGTTTGAAGAACAATATATGAGAAATTAGCCTTTAAAGTTTATGATTTCAGGCATTTCTCATGTAGAAACTATCATAAAATCATTAAAAAGTGTTGTTTTAACATTGAAATTAGGAAAAATAACAGCACAGCATGATGTATAGATACATAAACCTTAGTTTAGTGAAATAAAATAGATTTTTAAAAATTTTACATTCCAGCATGTTTTTGCTATTTTCTCTGAAACACAATTTGCGACGAGTGACTGGTTTGGCTTGTCTTTGCCACATATTCACATATTTTTCAAAATTTGGTACATTGAGTATATCTTGTTACCATAATTTATATAGAATAATTTAACAGAACTTTATATTATTTTTCAGAGTATATTTTCATTGGTTAGCATCAAGCCTCCACAGGCTGACAGTCTTAATATTGCTATAGCTGCCATGAATTGCCTGATTAACCTTTGTCGTCTGCTTCAAGAAAGGGTCAAATTTTACCATGACCCTGATTTATACTGCCCTCAACAAAGTAAGTTGCATAACACAATTTGAATTCCAAGTGTGGTGAGTTATTATTGTTTAAGCTGTGTTTACTCATGCAACAGATGCTTAATACATAATTATATACTCTAATATCATTCAATGTATCTTATCAATTTTAGCCTTTTAGATTACATTCCTCTATTAGCTACTATATTTATTATAGGTACATTTAATTCACTCATTCTTTAAGGTTCCGTATCACCATCATCATCAGTAATGACTGGACGGTCTGTCAGCTCTATTAGCCAATCAGCACTCTCCTCCGATTCAAGGCCTTCTGTAGTTGGTCAAGAGCGAAGACATCAAGGAGATGGTCAAGATGGTGATTCTTCCACATTAGCGTATGTAAAATTAGGTTCATGTGTAGCGCCATCTATAGTGGAAAATACAGAAAGTGTACATAATACATGTGTATACAGTATATAACAAATACTAAAAGAATTACCTGATCCTGACAATTATGAAAAGAGCATTATAGCTATTATGTTTTATAATCAAATATAATTTCATCAATAACAGAACTTCTTTGAATTTATTAGACCATTTTTAAAAGTGGGTTTAATTACGAATATAGCAGATATAGAAAAATTATTGAATACTGTATGGCCCTTATTTCTTGCGTCCCTATATTTTCACGATTTTACAATCTTTAATATTTCGCAAACTTTTATTGTCAGGATTTTACAATTTCCAGTCATTTTTTAACATTAACCTACCATTATGTTTTTTTACCCTATTTTATAATAGCTGGAGCTCCCAATTTTAGTGGGTTTCTCAGATTGTTTTAGCAATTTCCTAGCCTCCCAATTTTTAGACAAGCTTAGGCAGACCTACTTCAGCTAGCTAGCATATTTTTTGTGATCCTCGTTTATCATGAAGATTAAGGGTGCGCGAAAAAAAGGCTATACAGTATATAGTAATGTAAACTATTGGTGCTATTCAAATGTCATATTATATGATAAACATTCATACATTTTTCAGCAGACCATCATCAGTATTTGCTGCGAATGTTTCAGTTGATTCTGGTTCGGAGGTTGAGGCTGACCTAGAGGATGCAGTTCTACTTCAGATGAACCAGATGACGTTGCCCCAGTTTGTTATTGACACCATTGTACATGTTGCTCCTCATCTTGAGTGCAGGGATTCACAACTCCTCATTGTTGCTATGGATCTCCTGCATGAATGCTTGGAACTCATTGATATTTCCATGACGACAGAGATTTGGGAAGATGGTAGCGTCATTGGAAAGTCTCTGGTACTAATTCTTTACATGTATTATAAAATTGATTATGAAAAATTAAGTCCAACCAACCCAAAATTTAGAAAGTCTTTTTTTTTGGCTTTTTGATTCATTTATGTTTTTGCAAAAATATATTGCTGTGCTTGGGCAACACACTTATTTTATTTAAAATATTGAATATTGGAATTATTATATGCATAATTAAATGAATGTAGGTGCATAACCTGTTGCTAGCATTAACTGGGCTCAGGTGCTCATAGGCATGACAAACTTTTTTTTTTTAAATCTTCCTTTTTTCCTAAAGCCAGTTCATTGCTAGCTTTTATTAAGCTAGCATTTTTTTGTTGTGTTCGTTCGCTCACTGGTGTAAGAAAGTTACTAAACTATTTCCAGTTGCAAAGTTTTGGCAACTACCTTTACTTCTTTCCATCTCATAAGGTCTCTTGTATTAATTCTTTTATAAATAACATTTATAATTGATTTAAGAACTGATTATGAATAAATGTTTTCATTCAGTCATATTAGTAATATAATGTAGTTAGATATACATAGCACTTTATACCAAAACAGTCTCCAAATGCTTGAGGTGTGGACCCAGTACATCTTTAAAGACGAGTAGGGGGTTAACCCAGTGTGTACTGGTCCATTTCTCACCTAAGGGTTTCTTCTGTCTGAGCTACCCGGTAAATTGTCTGTCCACAACAAGCGCTGAATGGACCAGTACACCAGGTTAACCCGCTACTTATCTTGAAAGATGTACTTAGTTCTTTAAAATGCACATGAGCCAAATTGTTTATACTGGGCCTACAGTCCTTATCTAAGAAGACTGGTTCCACCACCAAAACCAATTCGTGCCTTTCAAACCAGCGCCGATAGTATGGCTGTACTTTGCTGCGCCCTTTCCTTAACTGCTCAGCCAGTAGTTGATTTACCCTTTGTTTTTTTTTTATCTCTGCAAGGTGGAGAAGATTACCGAGGTGTTTGATAGTATTGGTGAGAGTGTGGTGAGACACCACAGTGCTTGCTCTGCACCTACTGACTTGAACCTTGTGACAGAGCACAGGCTAGCATTTGTGGCCTCAGCTGCAGTCACCATCAAATTGATCATGAAACTTGTACCATTAGAAAAAGTAAGTATTATATATCTGTGTGTGTTTGGTAAGTGTGCAGTCACAATTGAAAAAGAAATGTTCAATTACAATAAACTAGTTTTATAATTGTATATGTTTAGCTAACTGATTATACATATTATAATTCTATTCTCTAATTCATATTTCCTTGAAATATACAATTTATTTTGACTTTTTTAAAATTATGCATAAGTTTTCAAGACTTTGAATAATATCCTTTGACAGTCATCATAGTATTAATGCATATTTGATTTGCTGTGGAGCCATATTGTAAGGCTGCACCGCTTTCTGCAGCTTTCACCTGGCTGATGCCAAGTTAGTACCCATATCATGACCCTAGGTCAAAAATAGGCTTCAGAGGATCAGTGTTACAGTACTTTCCGGGACTAGGCATGTGTGCAGAAAGGTGTGTGTGTGTGCAGTGAAATATTTGTCAATACATAAAAATAATGATTAGGGCCTATATAGGAGAGTTTTATATACTTTCTGCTTTGTACTATGATTTCAGATTCCAGACTGTTTGCCAGAAAGCATAATCCGTATCATTACAGTTTTAAACTTTGACCCTGTTTTTAAAACAACATATTCATTCATGAATGATGAACTCTTAGCCTTGCTGGAGAGAGTAGACCCTGAGAAATTGAGAATGCTTCAACGTACCAAGTCTGTATGCGATTCATTTGAGGCCTACCACACGTTATTTAAAGAAGTTAGCAATAAGGTTTGTAGTTAATGTTAATGGCATTCTCAATCATTCGCCTTGAGCATTGCATTTATCCTTTGCTTTTATATAGGCCTAAATAACTAGTAAAATACTGTGTAAAGATGTTTGGAAGCAACCAAGGCCATTTCTAATAGTAGTGTGATTTCCATTTTTTTTTTAAAGAACACCACAGTTGATAAGCTCCTGATGTATGCTAATGATGCGATGCTGGGCCTGTCTTGTCATGGTTGTCTAGAAATGGTGAAGAAGACACTTCAGCTTCTATCAATATTGTAAGCTTAAATTATTTTAGCTTGAGGCGTTCCCTACTTAAGCAGTGGTGGTACCAGCATGGGTAAGGGAGAAATTTCGTCCACATCTAAGAAGCATGATTCCCCCACCACAAGGCTGTTGGACTATAAACATTTATTTGCCGCCAATCTAAAATTATTTGCTGCAATCTCTTTCGACCTTTTTCAGTAAAACTAACTGAGATGCAGGTTGTCACTGCCTATCCCTGATATTGTGGTCTGAAAGCACAATTTGCAGCCATCCTAAGCCATTCAATCATCCATTTAAACCTGACTAGGAATTTTATTCCAGGACTCTTATCAAGGCCCAAGTCAGCATCTTGGTTTAGACCCTCTGTCGGATCCCCTGTTGGCACATTTCTGGAGCCACCACTTTACCTATTATTATTATATTTGTTCTGTCTTGTAGTTTTCCAAGCTCTGCGTCTTTCATTGTCATTCCACCTATGTTGTTATCCCAAACCATTATAATTGTCTCTGTTTATTTTTCTTGCTCAAATTGTTCTTTAATTTACTAACTGCAGTTGTTTAACAATTTATCCATGTGTTTGTTTATAGTTGCTTGCAAGACAATGGAGAAGCGAATAGAGCAGATCAAATCTTGACTGATCTGTTGTCATTCCCAGTGGAGAGTGTGCGTGAGCATGTCTATAATGAAATTTTTGTCATGTTGAAGGTATGTAGGAATAGGAGCAGAGAAGTGAGAGAATATAAAAATACAGAATGTTCAGTTGTTTAACAATTGTAGATAGTGGAATATCTTTATTTATATAACAGGGCTGGACAATGAAAATTGTCTTGATAGAAGTCCTCCAGCAGTAGATGTTATGTGTACACTGGATATCCCCTGTAATTGTTGCCTGACATTTGCTATGCCTCAAGTACACTATATAACCCAGCTAGTACTTGTCTGCTTTTGCCATCATCAATATGTGTCTGTTTATTTTCTAGGAAAATCTAAACATCGAGAAAGCAAGCCATGGTAACATTGATTCAAGTAAACCTATCAGGTTCCTGGTCCATCCCAATGTCCTCCAAGAAATATGTCATAATGGCTTATACAGCCCCATTGTGAGTATTTTAGAGAGTATCACAACATTAAGTATACACTCTTGTAGGTGCTATACGAACAACATCTTGTGGGAACAAGATTATCTTGTGTTTGTGAGAACAAATTTTATTATAATTGACATTTCGCCGTCTCGAGACAAGACAATGTGACTGATATTTTTGTCGATTTTGAGATAATATAATTTGGGAGTATATTAAGCACTTCTGAATCACCTGTGAAAATTTCAGGTCTCAACAATGAGTCGTTTCAACGATAGTACCACCTATCTTAAAACTTAAAATCTAGTGACGTTCTGTGGTAAAAAACGTAACTGCAATATTACTGGCTAAAACAACGTATCTACAACGTAGACACGTTGTTTTGCCTTGGTATTCAAAAATTGTTTTGAGCTAGTGGAGTTTGGCAATGCAAAATCAACTGGTTAATGGTGTTTTCATATCAATAATCTTAACAGTGCAACGTCATCACAAATCTAGTTGAGAGCATCTATATCACAAGCACGCACAAGATTCGTAATTTCAAAAATAACAATTAATTGTTGACTAATATTGTATAACTGAGTATGCTAAATCAGTTGTAAAATTATATAAAATTGGTAAATTTCTCCTAATTTATATTTAGACAACTGCTGCTGCAAGTAACATCATGCTGCATTTACTACAAGGAGAGCTCCTTATGACCCATGACCTTTGGCAGCTGTTTAAGGATGCACTGATTGTGAGCCTACCATTTCTTCAGGTAAGAAAGACATGGTTAAAGTTTGCAAGATGAAAGTGCATGGTAAACTGTGGGAGTGGGTAAATTAATAGGAAATTGGACATCTTGACATTCAAAATTTTAAATAAAGTGACACATAGCTTCATTCGCACTTCTTACCATCATCATTATTATTATTATTATTATTATTATTATTATTATTATTATTATTATTATTATTATTATTATTGTTATTATTATTATTAGTGTCTTTTGTGTTTCTGGAATTTTTTTTTGTTCATCTTAATGCCAACAATAAAACCTAACTTTTCTTTTAATTTTATGATTTTATATTTTCATTCTCAGGCCTTTGCTAGCAGACATACTCCACTTGGCAGATGTGTCATTGATCTCTTTACTGATCTAGGACCTGATGGCATATCTCCAAAGCTAGAACAGTTCCGTGGGGTTCTACGGATGATGTTTTCTAAGCATAGCAGGTATGATAATAATAATTATTATATCCTTTTTCATTTTTTCTATTATTGCAAAAAAGGCATTGTGTAAAAATACTGAAAAATCAGATGGAGCAGAAACCAAGTTGCTAATAGAAAACATGTTGTGGCAAAATGGCTGAGTTGTTGCCAGTATTGAGTAAATCAGCTATAAAATATGACCTAAATATTAGCCTAAACATTACAAATTTTCACTATAAATCAACAGTTAAATGTCCAATTTCAATATCATTTTTTTCGAAGTCTTAGTTCTGGTCAACAAACTATTTATTAATTGTTATTTTAGTAGTTAATTCCATTAAACGATGTATGCACAAATAATTTTAGAAGGCATCTTATCAAAAGCATGTATATCTTGAGTTGAAATGTCCAATTTCATGAATGACCCCTCATTTTAGCAATTGCATACTCAAATATCTGAAGATATCAATGACTTGAATTTCAATTTCTACTGCAACATATGAGCCGTGTGATTGTAGTTGTTCTGAAAGTGATATGCTTTTCATATACCTAATGATCATGCATATAATGTTTACCTACTGTTGCAAATATGCTACGTCTATTTTGTGAATACTTACCTGGATAACCGACTAATTGCCATTGTTCCCAAAACGGAACACCCCTTCGAAAAATGGAACAGTCTGACCCAAGGCGCCACGTGCGAACCGTCTCCCTAACAAACGTCCTCATTCCCTTTTCGACGTTGTTCGAAGTCGATCGTCTAGCCTTCGGAAAACTAGCAGGACTTTTCAAGCACAATTCTGTTCTTGGATTTATTTTCGCCCTTGGATTTATTTTCAACTAGTGGTTGACAAGATATCCTTTTATTTTTATTGTAGTCTCGATCGGTTTCCATGTCCGCTCGCAAGACTTTATGCTCGGCGTGTGGGGGCCCCAAGCCGAGTGTTAAGCTTGACCGGCACTCGGAGTGCCCGTTGTGTCGCTCGTGCAGCAAGGCTGAGCCTTGCGAGATTTTTGCGCGCTGGCCCCTGACTAAGTTTGCGGCGGCTCTGGATTGGGCAGCTCAGGCTGCCACTCGATCTCAGAGTTCGCTGCCGGCTAATGATCATGCATATAATGTTTACCTACTGTTGCAAATATGCTAAATTTGGGCAGTGCATTTTCTTCAGAAACTTAAGCGTTTTATGATAACATTTTTCTTAAATAGTGTAAGATCAGAATGCTTAAGAGCAGTGTTATGGCATCTGACATTGGAGGTAGATGCTGAGTTCAAGCTTCCATCCTTCCTGGAGAATCCTCTGGGAGATTTCTCATCTCTGTTTATCTTGGAGAATCCCGATGCACTGGAGGAGGAAGAGCAAAAATCATTATTTCAGGTGAGTTCACAACATTAACATGCATTTGCATACAAGAGGAAAAAATGCTGGGGGTGAATTTTTGTGTACACAACTAGTTAATTTTCACTGTGACACATCCTGAAGGCTCCAAAAAATTGTGTAAGTGTACT
This sequence comes from Anneissia japonica, assembly GCF_011630105.1. Classification (NCBI taxonomy): domain Eukaryota; kingdom Metazoa; phylum Echinodermata; class Crinoidea; order Comatulida; family Comatulidae; genus Anneissia; species Anneissia japonica. The sequence goes on from NW_022726379.1 coordinate 1,150,079, forward strand.
GTCAGTTGGATGCCAAGTGGTTAAGGCAGGGGCTATGCAATGTACAGCCAGAAATTTCAGAGCAGGTTGCCTATGGTTTCAGAAATTTCAGAGCAGGTTGTCTATGGTTTTGGTGGTGGAACAAGTCTTCTTTGATAATGAATATAAACCGTAGGCCCAGTTATACACAATTTGGCTCATGTTTAATTTAAAGAACCCAATACACCATTTGAGACGAGTAGGGAGTTAACTTCGGTGTACCGGTCCATACAGCCCCTGTAGTGAATTAAGCGCCGTGAGCGTACTCTTCCTTTGAGGCGGATTAGGTGCTCTATAAGTATTCGTATTATTTTTACTATTATTATGAGAGTAGCTACAGTAGTACCGCTACAAAACTTAACAACTGACGAATGAGAACTGGGCCAATAATACATGTGTGTTCTACAAACACAGGTTTTGTTCCACAAATGCACTTTATGTGCATACGCTTTCACACTGTCGTTTTGTTTGACCTTATCAGCAATATCCAAGAAGCAGATCAACGGTCAATTGTACTGCTCTCTGATGTAATAAATTACCATTCCTTTCCGTATTGTAACATATTTAATACATAGAACATTCTAGAATAACATTTAATGACCAAACAAACACTGTAATTCCACATTGGTAATTAGAGGAACATGAGAGACCATGTGGAAATGTTTAGATGTTGAAGTACTAAAAGCAATTGCCTATTGGTTAATTATGATGTAATGTGACCAATGAGGAACTTAGGCAATATAGAATGCTCTTGAATGAATGCTCTGGAGTTCTAGGGCTAATGTATGTAAAGTGAGAGCTTGGTCTTTCGAGGAGCTCTTTTTGAAACACATGTTTATGTGAATGTTATTGTGTTGTTTTGAGACCGGGTTCTTGTTGGAGTTTGTACAGAATAAAAGTTTATTTAGAGTTGTGTTACAACATTGTGAGCAGTGTTTATATTTTATATGTCAAAGAGGGATTCCTAGTCCATTTCTTTACTGCTCGGAAATACGTCAAGTAGGAATTTATGACACTGAAAGGATAATTTTTGTTAATAAAAGTAGAGTGGCATTTTTTGTTGAATACCCAATTGATTTTAAACATGTAGTTAAACAAATACATTATCATTAATGTCGGTTTTACAGGTTGATCGTCTACTACAACTGTACAATATATTTGTAAACACAGAGACAGAATTAAAGCTTCGTAAATCAGCATTAGAACAGATAGCAATATTATTACAAGGTGAGATATCAAAGTATAATTAAATATAACTACATCCATGACCATGATGAATAATGTATATATTTTACCTTTAATATATTTGTTATTATATTATTTCAGATAATTTACATGAATTATTAAGATTATCTAAATTAATTTAATTATTGCATAAACATTTATTTATAAACGCATTTATTCCAATTATTGAGGTGCTGGATGGGCATTTATTTGAGGAGGGCGTTTATTCAAACCGAGTCATTTATTTCGAATAAATGTAGTAGTAGTCTTGTTATAAAGAATTACTGTATTATCTAACTAGACTGGGTATCTTTAAAAAAATATTGAATATATTATTAGATGTCACACTGCATAGTGCATTCTTATCCAATGGAGGCATGGAGCATATCATGGACATCTTGAATCAAGCACTCTCTACAAAAATCAGTATCTCAGACCAGGTAAGTGCAAGGAAGTAAGCAATATTCCACGCTGATAATGTAGACAAGATACAATATGATACAGGTTCACTGTTCAAATGATACAGTGCATATTATCAAGCCACAGAAAAACAATTTTCAACTGTTTTCCTCTTTTATGCCTCATTATTTTTTTAAATTCTTCCTGATAATCAATGAGCATTCTTTGGTGTCTAGTCCTGGTATACGACTGGATTCAAATTGTGTGTGAGGAATCAAATAAATGGATTTTTCAAAACAAACTAAGACGATTACTGTGACATTGGTTTGTTATTGAACAACCGATTACACACACAAGTCCAAATCTACCTTTCTATTGTAGTTAAAATTTCTTGTAAGTATAGAGTACTGTTACATTCTAATGCTAATTACTCTGAATAAAAGCATGGATAAAAGTTTGGTTATGGCTCTTTTTCCTCAGGTTTTTAAAAATTCAAAAATCTGTATCTCAGTAACCATTTCCAAGATTTTATTCAAACACACCTTTTTTTGTCTTAGACAAATCAGTTGTACAACGGTATCTAAATTTGTTTTCCCTCCAGAATCTGTCTTTAAACATAATAATGTGATGGTACACTGGTGATGGGATGCCATGCCTCATGATGATGCTGGCGTAGAATGTCAGTGGAAGCTATGTTTTTCAATACGTACCATACTTGAATTCATAATGATATTTTTCTTATTATGTAATAGATAGAACTGCAGAGTGTGATAGGGCCTGGCCTGGTATGCCTTAGGCACCTGTTTCACAAACAACCAAGCCTCAGGCACAGGCTTGCTCATCAACCGAATATTTACTGCACTATACTAAGATGTAAGTATAACTTCTGATGATTATCAGTAACTAAGTAGAGTTGTATAATTTGATGGTTAATTTGCTTGTCTTCCAGTTCCAGGGTTCTGGGTTCAGTTCCTGTCACGGTCACAGAATAATTTTTTTTTGTCGCCAAAACAATCCATAAACCTCATTAATGAGACTTAGTCCATGTTGAAAAAAAAATGTGATATTTACTAAAATTACACTTTACTATAATTTGGTTATCATTATGGTATAATAAGGATAGTTTATTTATTTATTTATTAATATTATATTCTTTTTGTTTTATTATAATTTATTTAGAATGAGTATTATTTTTTTTAAAATTTGGAACCAACGACTGGGAACAAACTACAGGGGTCCCAAGTCTCAGTAAGTTGGAAGAGTCTCCCAAAATCCCCGACGGCCTCCTGCACTTGCGCAACCAAGCAAAAATCTTCCAAAAAATTACCCATCTCCCTCAAATTAATTAAATCTGCATGTTTTTAATACTGTATTATCCCTTTAATATCATTTGTCTCATGAAAGTCAGTGCCGATGATAAGTGATGATAATGATAATAGTCATTCTTAACTTGCCTTTTTTATAGGTGCTTTGCTTAAAAGACATGAGGAAAGAGTGCGGATTTGCTCAGCTTATGTTCTGACTTTCTTGTTGTTTGATGAAGTAGCTTGCCAAGGCTCACCAGCTACCCAATCACATACATTCAGCCTGCCAAGAACTCTGATAGACAGGTACTGTAAACTCACTTGTGCTTATGGATTGGTTTCATAGCAATTTTTATATAATGTGATTACCATATATTAAATTTGTTGATATGCATTTGTTTGTGGTAATTCACATTGCTATTAAATATTATTTAATTTCATTATTACACATTTGAGAAAATATTAATGAATTATTATGAATGTATTTAATTACAAACAGTTCTATGATTTTGGTGCACCAACAATTTTTTTTCATATTCTTTTTATTGATAATGATATTAGTTTGTTAATTTAAATAGACGTCAAGCACAACCATGTCAATGATCCGATCACTGTTTTTACTCTTGTACACCAGATATCATCTTCCATTCCACTGTCCAGTCAGTGTCATCTCCAACAATTCTGCAGAGGTGTTCCAGAGTGCTAAGCAGCTCTTGGACGATGTCGATGCTTCTGCCATGTTGAAGATATCGTGGCACATTGCCAGAGCTGGTAGTTTAGAGGAACTAGAAGCCAAGATAAAGAAGAAAGACAAAGAGTTTTCAAAGTTAGTGTCTATATTACCACCACTTCCAAATTTAACTTATTCAAAATCTACTTTGTTTGTTGTAAGTCTATTTTGTGAATGAATTACTATGGTACTTGTCATGCCAAAACCAGTATTAGTGGCCAGAACAAAAAAAATTGACTTTTTAATATCTTCATATTCTCCACATTATTAGCTTTACAATGGTGTGTCATTTACTGGCATCACCTTATTACCATATTTATGAGTAAATTATTACAGCTTCTCTGTACTAAAGTATACAATACGGCTACATTCTTATACTAATTTCTCCGTTTAACATTTACCGACAGTAAATTGGTGTTGAGATGGCCAACCTCATATATGCCCAGCTTCCCTTTTTGCAGAATTACTACGGCTTTGGTTTTAATGTAATAGTCACCATCAATAATGCCTGTCGTGTCTCACTATCTCTTTCCAGCTTGTTTGATCCACTACAGTACAGTGCATTGATCCAACATTTATATAATCCATTATTTATTATATTTCCGTTATTTTTTTGTTTAAAAAAAATACTTTTCTAAATGGATTAAAATTATTGAAGAATCTACAGTATGTTGTATACTGCATCTAAGATTGACAGTTTTAAAATATTAACAGAATATTTGTTTTAATTTAATAGTGTGACCAGTATATTTTCTTTCTTTTACAGGTACAACCCACAGCTAGTGATGAGCGATGTGGATAACACCATCTTCCTAACAACGTACACTCAAGCCTTTATACCACACAGCCTGGGACGAATCTGCTCAGCCCAGTCTCATTACAGTGTCAAGCAGGCACTTCGGAATGTGACCCAGGCTGTGCAGGTGTTTAGACTGAACCCCAACATTAATACTAGGCCACATGTTGGCTACGACATTGAGCCTTTGATGACAGAACTCAAAGAGACCGTCGGAAGGTGTGTCAGATAGGCAATTCATTTTCTTCATTTTTTTTTTCAGTTTTAATTATTTATTGATTTTATTAGACATTTCTCAGGCAAACAAGCTACAAAAAAAATAAATAAAATGTATACAAACAGTTAAAGTAAAAAGAAAATCCCTAAAACACAATTCACCTAAAAAACATTAAAACATTTCAAGAGAAGTATTAAGTATCTCAAAAAAGCTTCAATTTTTCCGTAAGACTAAAAACAGTTGAACATTAAGTTAACTTAAATTACTTCAAAGTTTTATATTCCTTGTTCATGAAATATATAAAAAAAAGTTGTTGATAACTTTAAAAAATTATTTAACTGTAAAGTAAAAGTACTCAAGTGGTCGTAGTTAACTTAAAAATATTGGCAGGAGACCTGCGCAGGCTGCAGTGTAGTCAACCTCTGGTTGTACGTTGGACATTACAGACAATCCTCTGCTTCTTTTTGTAAAGTGTAATGCTTTCTTTAATTGGTCAGCGCTTGACCATACCTTTATTGGCTCGGGTGTAGTGACTTCTTTTTTTAGCATTTATTAATAATTCTGGTATTTTTTCTGCTCTGGCTGAATGCACCTCATCTCAAAACATGTTGAAAAAAATAAATCAAATAAATTTTAATTATAATGATAAAATGTAACATAATCAATAATATGGAATTTATGAATTAAGCTGAAAATGTCACTGTGCATGTTTCTTTAAAGATTTATGGAAGTGGTGCCTGCCAATCCTGAAGATGAACTCCTATTGGCTGAAGTCCTGAGCTTCTTAAGATCACTCATAAGTTCAACCAATGAAATATCCCAAAAGATGAGAGTTTGGCTAGGGGATGCAATAGGACATGGTGAGACTGCTTTAGTAAACCTGTTACAGAAACGGTCGACCAGCCCAAGGGGTGATCAGGAACATAATGAGAAGGTCGTTGCTGAGCGATACCTTCATAAACAACTGTGGCTCCTCATTCATTCATTTGTTCATAAGCTTCCTCCTTCACAAGAAGCTTGGTAAGTTATTGGCAATTCATTATTAAAATAATTACACAACATCAAAAGATCGTTAGGTTATTTATAGTTCACTAATGAGTACTGTAGCTGAAGTGCCAACGATATCATAATAAGCTTGGAAATTTTTTTATTATTTTTTCTGCTCATTATTTTCACTTTCCATTTTATTTATGTTAAATGTAAAATTATTTGGTGCATCAGAGTTTAAGCTGGCCAAAAACAATATCTAGCAATTTGGCTAATTCGGTATGGAAGTTATTCAATTAGCTTTTGGCAAATTAAAAAAAAATATTTAGCAAAATTTAGGTTTTATTAGGATTAGGCTATTTGGCTAATGACAGCTTAAACACTGGTATGTTTAAATTTAGATAATCTCTTTTAAATTCACTGTTATTTACTACTTGTGATGTGCGCTGCAATTATAAAGCCATCCATAGTTTCTAATATTATTATTATTATTATTATTATTATTATTATTACTAATATAATTGATATTGTATTGTATTAAAAACCAAAATTTAGTTTACAATTATTTTTTGTTTGTTATTTTCTGTGACTGTAGGCGACATAAGTCCAGTTACTTAGGAGGTGACATAGTGAATGGTTTGCTGCTGAGTTTGACTTTAGCTGATGCTCTTCATTTCTATGACTTGCCATCCCTTGAGAGCACTCTCAATTGTATTCTACACATAACTGCAAGGTAAGAATTTTTGCTGTCATTTTTCCAACTGCCATCAGAGCTATGCATGCTGTACATTAGAATACAATATAGATGAAAAACACTTTGGATTTGATTGTTTAGGCCTGGTTGGAGCAAAGACTGCAGTGACAAGGACACCCTAACCCTCTGTCAACAGCTACTGAATGTTCTGCTAGAGGTAGGCATTTTGAATATTATTAATTATTGTGCAAATCTTACATAGTGCATCACATTCTTGTGCCACTGATATTCTTAATACATACATACATTATTATCCATACATTAGTCTACAGATGTTCATTTATTCATCCATCCCATTAAATCAGTCATTTACAGTAATTTTTTTCTTCATTTTATTTACTGTATCATGCAACTATCATTTACTTTTTGATGAATACAGTTTTAAAGTTTTTAAATTAATTTCATCCCATGAAGCATAAAGGCCTATTACTACTAGAGAGTAGAGGCTTCCTTCATGATGTAGCCAAACCTTTAAGTTTTAACATTAACAGGAATGATGAAGGAATCTTGTTTTATTGTTTTTTATACTGAACAACTTGCCATATTGGAGTCTGCATGTTGATGTGTTATAAATAAAATCTTAAAAATGCTACATGGCAAAAATGTAAGGTTGCTAAATATTTGAAATTGCAAATGAAGGGCTGCAAAAATAGATGTCTTTACAGTATATAAGCTTCAAGATTCAAGATTTCTTTTATTCGTCATGTTTACAAGTTTATAAAACACATGAAATTCATTTTCCAAAGACAATGATAAAAAAAAATATTATATATGATATAAAAACAGTACTGCAGTATGAAAATTACAAAAGTTACAAAATTATTAAATACTTAAAGTAATGGCGCTATGAAAATAGAAGATATATAAAGATACGACAGTACCGTATTATTACATATTATATATCGTGCACAAAGTCTGGTCAGTTAGAGAGTTTAAATTTAATTACTACAATACTTTTTCTTTCTTTTATATCTTCTTAGGTTATTTCTGCTTTTCATGTTGGTAGAGGAGGTACAGCGATGTCATACATGGGTAAAGGAGTTACAAAGAGCGCCACCTTGTGTCTGAGACATCTTGTTGCAGAAGTGAGTCATCATACCCACAGCAAGGATTGGGCAAGGCAGTGGCTGTTTCCTAAGCCAACGGGTATGGAGGCAGAAGATATTGGATTAGCTTGGGTAGTATCATTGTGGTCTTATAGAGACCCTGAGGTAAGTAATTAATGATAGAAACTCTTACATCTGACTCACACCACAGAAACAATGATGTAGTTAGTTATTACTATTATGCAAATTTCCATGTGACTGTCCAAATTTAAATTTTGTAATTTTTTATGTTTTAGTTTTATTTTCTCTTGGACGCACTTACCTTTCGGAAGAGTGCCACTGATATAAAAGTGTAGATTCCGAGACTGCCACCTATATGCAAATTACTTATATTGCATATTACTTATGGCTACATTTAGACTTGGAGATAAGCCAGGCTTACATTGAGCCCGGCTCAAGGTTAAGCCCTGCTTAACTTTGCTGGGCGTTCGGACTAGCGGGATTAGCCAGGCGCGAATATTTGCATATTAATGAACCGTAACCAGGAAACGAGTTTCAAAACTTTGAGGTCAAAATGTACGCTCGCTCACAGAACACATAATTAAATGCTGTTTGGCCATTTTTTACTGATGCACATAAGGTGTTTAAGTCCTCAAGTTGGATGCGGTCTTGTGCCAGCCAGTTTAGCTCATTCTAGGTATTTCTGTTTTCCTTAACATCGCAGTCCACTATAATTCTCCAAGTTGATTTTGGTCTTCCTCAACTTCTCTTACCTTTCGGTTGCCATTTTGGGACATGTTGGTTGTGCCTTTTTTTGTTCAGTCTAAGTATGTGACCTATCCAATTCCACCTCCTTCATTTGATGTCTAAAATGATGTTGTTGATAGTAGGTGGTGTTAGTAGACAATGTTATATATAATGTGGAATGATAATTATTATCATTATGTAAATCAATACATTTATTGTTGTCATAGGTACGTGCTGCTGGCTTAGGTATTGCCTCAGGTCTTGCTGCATCATCTTCAGGATGTTTGACTGTAGCAAATGGTTGCCAACAGCTACCAGGGGGATTATGGGCAATGGTGTTTGAGAAACTTCTCAACCAATCAGAATGCAGCTTAGTCAGGCAGCAGGTAACATAGAATGCTTTATTTACAGTGTAAATTTATTACATTTAATGTAATTTATGTACAATTTGAAAGTGAATACAATAAATTGTGATGTTTTATAGTTTTTTAGTTTTTTGTTTTTTAGGATATTTTTAAAGCAGTATAACATCTATTGTTTTTATTTTTACAATTTCAGCAAGTAAATTTAACTTACATTTTTAGCCTTTATTATGAATAGTAATTTTACATTTTAAAGTTTATTTGGTCGTAATAATTAATAAAGCATCAACAAAAATCTTTTGAAGTTAATCTGTAATATTGTCAGTGGACACATTACCAATTATAAATATGATGATGATGAACTATATATTACAAAAACAAACAAAAATTAAAATGACATTGTAAACAACATATAGTCAGTATTGTTGTTTTTTTACAAAAACTCACATGTGATAGTATTTGCCTCCAGTCATGCATTCATTGTATAATTAATTCTAAGCCTTAACATGTCTAGAATATTTTTATTTGTGATGTCACATTTTTGTGGACTAGGCTGCAAATCTGTTATGCAATCTGCTAGCACATCCTATACCAGATAGAACGGAGGAAGAGGTTAAACCAGGTGTGTGGCAAGGGCCCTGTGTACAAGATGAAGACACGCAGGTATAAATTTATTCATCCGCCATAATTTAATGATCTTTTGTGCGAATACTTGCTTCGATGAAGCAAGTATATCAGCTGAATTCAATAAAATTTTATAATAATGAAAAACACAAATATGATCTAAATACATGTGTATTTTTTTAATCACGTAACTTTCTGTTATATAATCAATAATATAAATTCTTTATTTTGAAGGCTCTACTTCTAGGTAAGCCTGCACTCTTAGCTCTACTTCAGCACTATAGCTTCTACATAGAGGTATCCAGTATGCTGCAGAGCTACTATGGCCTAGGCACAATACAACCTGTTACAGTGCTAGATGACTCTTCAAACATGTCCATGGCTGGCCAGTCAAACCTCACTACCACTGGTAAGGCATTTCTCATTGGCTAACAAATCAAAATATCCTATTGTTCTTCCTTATAAGTGTATGGAAGCCATGTATGTTCCTAGGCATAAAGTATCAATTGCTTAAAATGCTCTCTGTACTCTCATTAAATATTAATATAATTATTTGCTTGCTATATAATAGCACCCTATAGACATAGTCCTGTTGCTTGAAGACAGTAAGTCTTAATTCAAAACATTTTGTGGAACAGTAATATTAAACGTAAAATAATTTATATATATATTGCAGATACTATAGTCAGTTCACTTACAAGTTCAAGGAGCTCCCCTTCTGATAATAAGGTAAATTTGCATGTTGTAATAGTCACTGTTTTCTATTAATTTTTTTTTATTTCACTAAAATTCAACAGCGACAAAGGTCACCCATGTAAATTTTTAATCTAGAAATATAAGAGGAAAAACAATAAACTTCAATGAACAACAAAATCTAGTTACAGAATCTTAATAAATTCTGATAAAAATTAAATTAAGGTTCAAGGAAATTATTGTTCTAATGAATATATACTGGTTTAAAACCGAAGTGATAATGATTTTATTATTATTAATTTTTAGAAGTATTAATAAATAATATAATTTTGAATTTTTTTAATAATAATTTTGGAATTGTTGTGGACTATTTTTTACAGATGATTGCTGTATCAGGAAACCGTGACAACATGCCAATGCAAGGCCTTGAAAGGCCTGCCATACCTGGACAGCAAGGTAATTCTGTTAATATTATTAACACTATTCATGTGTTCACTTTTGTATTAGTTTTTAATCAATTTGCCTGTTCAGCCCTAACTTTGTATTGTATTGTTATTTTGTGTTTGTGCCGAGTTACCTAGAACCATTTCAGTGGCGGATTGAAGGGGGCCCAGGTCCCCTAAATTTTTAAAAACTTCAAAACAAAATAGAAAAAATAAAGGAAATTTTACTCAAATTTTGAGTCTAAGAGTGTCATTTCCGACCATCTAGAGGTGCCATAATCATAACCCAGCCCCAACCATGGTGGAACTGAGGTAGTATAGACCCTCAATCTGTGAAAATCCATCTTTGGGCCCCCTCTATTTCAAATTCTTCAATCCGCCACTGCATTTCCTTTATCTTGAAGAGTATACAAATGTAAACATAATATAATGCATATGTGTGGTTTTCTGCCTTCAACCATTTAGTTTTTTTACTTGAATTTCTTTTGTAGTCATTGTTTCTATTGTAGTTTTTTTTAATGTTTTTATTTTTTGTCAATAATTGTTGTCATGGTTATTATGGATATCAATTTCATTAAATTAGACCCAGACCAGATGAAATTCATTGTTATTTTTACTATTATTATGATTATATTTCTCTCCCCACTACAAAAAGAAAGATTGTTTTGAACACAGTTCCATCTGTTGACATTGTTAACATTGCTAATCAGACATGTGAATCTTGCACCCAGGATCATCCAGTAGTTCTCAGGATGCAACAGCCTCGTACACCAGTTCAATTAGCATAATGAGCAAAAGCAGTCAAGTAAGTGTAGTGACGCCTGGGCTAGTAACAGGTGTATGCCGTGTCCTGCACAACCTGCTCTCACTTGTACCATCAGATACTTGCTCCTCATTGGCCAAGAACAATGTTACAGACGTGTTGCTGAGGTAAGCCTCATTATTATAATTTCATAGTTTTCTAGAACACAGGTTGAATGTAATAATCTTAAAGTACAATATTATGAAGTTAAATTTGGTTTACTTTGATTAAATTAAATTGTAAGCATTTGTATTTAATATACACTGAACACATTATTGACAAGCTTTCTAGACTTGTATTTGGTATGGTCCTTATAAAAGATTCAACAGTTACAGTTAAGACTGTACATATTCATAATTCTATTATTTTTACTATTTCTCTGCAGATTAATAGATTCCCAGACACTTGATAACTACCTGAAGGATTTCAAAGCTGCCAGCATCTCTAGAAACAAGGTTACAACATGCAGGATTTTACGAGATCAGCTGTTAATGGTGACACAAATACTTGATCTAATCCTGTCTGAGATAATCCAGGATCCTAGTAATATTAAGAGATTAGTGGGATTAAATCTGCTTCCCAAGTGCTGTGGTCTCGTTGCCCTCGACGTTGCTGCACTCCTTGGTAAGTACATTTACTTTATGATTAGGCAAAAAATATTGTTCCATTTTCAGACAATATACAAGTATATTTGTCTCTCCTTAGGAAAAAGAAATATTTAACAAAAATCGATTATAGATTTTGACACTTGGTCTAACTTGGGCAAAACACACTTTTTTGGCATTATAATACTAACAATGCATAAGTAAATATATTTATTCATTAGTTCATGCAATTAGAATGTTATATTTATTTGATTAATTCATATATTTAGAATCATCAGCTGTTCTTTTTAATTCATAGACACTCCCTTGCATGATCTATTGATGAAGGTATGGCAGTGTGTGTTTGCCATCTTTTCCAGTATAATCAAGCTAAGTGCAACTTACAGTACAGATCAGCTACAGAGTGTCCTCGGCAAATGCTGGCCTAGAGTAACAGGTATATGTGGCAAAGACAAGCCAAACCAGTCACTGGTCGCAAAAATCATTTTTTAATTATTAATACCTGGTTAAATAGTAAGATTAGAGCTACAAAATGGTAAAAAAATCTTTTAAATCTGACATTTCCTTATGAAGTTACAAGAATTTAACATAGAGTTGTTTATGGTACAGTATTTGAGAAATCAGCCTTCAAAGTTTATGATTTCGGGCATTTCTCATGCAAAGATTATCACCAAATCATTAAAAATTGTTGTTTTAACATTAAAAATTGGGAAAATAACAGCATAGCATGATGTATAGATATATAAATGTTAGTTTAGTGCAATAAAATAGATTAAAAAAATTTTGACATTTCGGCATGTTTTGGCCATTATCTCTGAACACGATTTGCGACGAGTGACTGGTTTGGCTTGTCTTTGCCACATATTCTGAAGCCTTACCTTTTGTTGAAACAGTTTAGCTCAGCAAGAATACTTTGTTATCCCAACCTTCAGTTTGGGGTTTTAATACTTTGCCGTGCATTTTATTGTGTCTTTGAGCAACGTGCTGTATCTACATTGCTACCCAGCTGTATCAATGGGTACCAGCAAGTTTGCTGGGTGTAACCTGCGATGCATTTACCATGAGCCCTAGTAGCTTGGCAAGAATTTACTTTTATTTATATAGAGTAATAATAAACATATTAAATTTTGTCTAAAACAGTAGAACCCCTATTAAGGGGAAACATTTAGGATAAAAAAAAAATGTCCCTTGTATAAGGGTTGTTTGTAGTTTTAAGAGGTATGCTTCTCCTTTTTTCCTGGCTGAAGAAGTGTCTCCTTGGAAGGGGTGTCCTAAAGGATGGGGTTCTGCACTCCTCTTAAGAAATTTAATTTTTGTACAACTCGCCATTCCTTAGTTCCCACATCTAGTTTTTCTGCATCTGGTTAACATTTTCTCCTATTGCCGGTGTGTTGCAAGTTATGTTTCATATTTATTAGGCACTTTATAAATTATATACATTATAATTATTAATATGTTATGTCTAAATTTGAACATTTACATCTGGACATTATTTGTTTCCAGTATAATCAACGCAATATTTTCTTCCCTATAGATTGTATTATACACATAATGAAGATACCCACATTGTCATCAACCAGGATAGCTTCTCTGCATTTCCTAGTGCAACTGTTTTCCTATGAAGGTCAGGACAACACTGACATAGACACCCAAGAGGATGTCGACTCTACAAAATCAATCATTGATTTACTTGATAATAGTATACAAGTTAACGGAGGTTGGTTGACACTTCTACCTTTCTCAATGTAAAAAAATGTTCCTATTAAATAAAAAACAAAAATTACTTAATTATAAAGATTAAGATAGTAAAGGTAAATTTTAATTTATATTATTTTTCTCATAATGTAAACATTTTCTAATAACAAAGGAACTTGCATGATAGCAATTGAAAAAATTTGTACTGCCCAATATACATCTGAAAGTAAGTCCTTGGAATTTTGTGTGTCATCGGTTGTGTTCACACACCAAATAAACCAAATCCAATCCAATTTATTATTATGGAATGGATGAGTAGACACTATAGAAGATGTTACTAGGGAGCTTACTCAGAGATAAGAAAATAACATGGATGGTAAAATGATGACATCACAATGACATCAGTAAAATGTTTTCCCTGTGGCTTATTGATAGCATCAGAGTAGGAATATGAAGGACAACAAATGAATGAATAATGATGTAAGATATTTTACTAGCCATGTATAGAATCAAATGTTCAATCAGACCGTAATCGTGTTGTTTCAAACAAATCAAGCCTCAACACTGCTGTAATTTATCTGACAATATCTGACCAGTTATAATTCTGATAGTTTTCCCAGCTTTAGATTTCTTGAACAAGAAATAAGTCAATTAAGCCTCATTTGAATTGACCTATAGGTTTATAACTATTGTGTTATTATCCTCATCTTTGATTTCCACAGTAGACTCCAAGCCTAGTGGTAGGGCTTTGTGTGAGGTGATATTACAAGGTTATGATGGCACCCTTCCCAAGTATCTTGGTCCATCACAACAGGAAGAAAAAGCTGCTGTTTTCCATGCTCTGAAGACCCTGTTAGCTGTATGTAACACTGCTAAGGACACAGCTATAGAAGGTAGTTTACCTCTTTCTAGTCAGCACCACTACCTTAGCACAGGCTGCAGCCATTTAATAAAACAATTTGCTTACCCACATCAATCATGCTGTTTACTGGGCACAGACACTTCATTTTTACTTTAATTCGGACCCAATATATCAGTTTTTTTTTAATTTGGTGTGAGAATCAGATCACAGGTGTGATTATAATGTAATACACAGGATGTCTGTGTGACGCCCCACACTATACTTAATGGTTAATTGGGCTATTGCTTCAATGATCTAACACCATTAACATATTGATTCAATTTAGTGCTTTGTAACTAAAAACAATTTTAAATTTATTATATAATGCTATTTGTTTATTTTTTTTTTAACTAAATGCAAGAATATACAAATTAATTTTTTCCCCTCCAGCTGGACTACTTGATAGCATAGTAAATAATATGAAATATATTCAAGAGAAGCTGAAGATGGAATCATTACAAATGGTCAAGCACTCTAAAAAGAAGGTGAATGTTGCATCACAATGGTATTGAAAATAAAGTAGTTAGCATGAACGGACCATTCCAGAATGTCAATCAAACTTAAATGGCCAATCAGAACAGGGCTAGTAATATGCGTCTGTCCTACAAATAGAAGTGTTCTCTCATAAATACATATGTGCATATGTTTTTATGTTTATGTTTTTTTGTGTTTTTGTTTTTCATTTTGTGGGACCTTGGCAAAATCCATTGGACGGGGCTTAGCAGGAAGATTCATTCTGCTAACCTGGCTTGACCTTTGGCTAGTACAGTAGTATAAAGCCTATGATTTTGAAGTTCCACTTTCTAAATGGATTTCTGTACTGCTTACTGTGTCCCTGGCATATTAAAAATTATTATTAATAATTATATTAAATGTTTTGTAATATACCGTAATTTTATTTTTTTTTCTCTCTTCAGGATGATCCATTGGTAATGGAACTTATTTCATCTTTTAATCTACTACAGAATTTTATGTTTGCAAGCACTGAAGTAAAGGTAAAATTTCCCAACTAAATAATATGCAATTTAAATACAATAATAAATCTGCTATCACTCGGACACCGATACACAGATTCACTTCTACCATCGTACATATTGGTATAGCCATGTACAGGGTTGTGTAACAGGCCTTCCTCTAATTAAAGACTGATCCAATTGCAGGCCATTTCCAATTATCCTGTATTTCTAGTTGATCTTATTAATGGAGCTTTCACTAATTATGTTTCTTTTGTAGTTCAATGATCTTTTGCTGATTGTTGTTTTTCCTCAGATGGCAGGCTATCTTGTAGGACTGACTGGACTTATTCAGAAACTATGGTCATGGTGTCTATTAGAGCGGCTATTGTTGATTGCAGTACTCAATTGCATGTGTACGTACACAGCTAAATGCCCAACAGGTAAGAAAAAACAAATTAAGTGCCCAAATTTAGTTTTTCTTTTTTTAAATATTTTTTTTCTCCAGTGGAATCCAAAAAACCTGTATCAAGATTCAAAATTTGAGCTTCCTAATTTGCCTATTAGTACTTTGCGTTAGAATATTATTCTACAGCATTTTACCGAGATGGTTAAAATGTTAGTTATTTTAATCATATATTTTTGAATAGAGTAACATTGCCAGTCACAATATGGTAATACCATTACTTTACAATATTCATATTTTATTTTTAAAACTTTAAGAGTTATGCTGTAGGCTTTATTTACATTCCAGGTTAATTTGTTTTCCTTTTTCTTAATATGTATTAGTTTTTAGTATAAGTTTGTTTAGTTTTTTTTTGTATTTAAGTTTATTATTTAATTATTATTTGACTGCACCGTTTAAAGGTGGATTGTCAATAAATAAATAAATAACAAAATTTGTATTAATTCTTTATGCAAATTTTGAAATAAAGTTGCACCATATATATTTCCTCAGTTTGTATCTCCATGGCTTCCACCCCTGCTGGTCATAGTGGCAGCTCCCTCCTTCACAGTCTTATCAAGCTTTCAGAACGAGAACGGGTGCGAACCATTTCAAACAAAAGGGAGGACACAGCAGTGCAGCAGCAACTGTTCAATGTACTTGGGAATTTGATGTGGTCAGCTGAGTGTAGGAGTGTGTTGTGGAAGAGTAATTTCCTGCAGGGTTTCAGTGATGTAACACCAGCAAAGAGAAGTAAAGACATGCAGAGTAAGGTACTGAACTCTCATCGTTGGTTGCATCTTTTGTTAAATCTGAGTTTTTCAAGTGAAGGACAGATAATGATCATGAGAATTCCAGGTAAGATAATTGGTGTATTTGATTGGTCGTTCTTTGTTAAACCATGCCTGCCTGTGCGGTGATAAAACCCTACTTAACGAAGATGACGAAATGATTAGAAAACTGGTAAATACTTTAACAAAACAACATGGCTGCGTAGTTACCGCGATACATGCTAGCGTAGTGGAGGTTGCTACAGTTTGTCATAGGGTTTTATTGTAAATAAATATTTTCATGTCTTTGAATTCTGTTTACATACAATAACAGCCTTCCTATTATTTTTTGGCTTTAAGCAGGTAAATATTATAATTATTATTTTCTGAAATTTAATGTAAATTATATTAACTCAAATGTTGTTGCTAAACTGACCAATCGGCCATGTTTAATTTTGGTCGTGTGGATAACTTACAAATTAACGCACTCTGGTTTACATTAATTTCCATTGTCAAATTATATTAACTCAAATGTTGTTGCTAAACTGACCAATCGGCCATGTTTATTTTGGTCATGTGGATAACTTACAAATTAACGCACTCTGGTTTACATTAATTTCCATTGTCAAATTATATTAACTCAAATGTTGTTGCTAAACTGACCAATCGGCCATGTTTATTTTGGTCGTGTGGATAACTTACAAATTAACCCACTCTGGTTTACATTAATTTCCATTGTCAAATTATATTAACTCAAATGTTGTTGCTAAACTGACCAATCGTCCATGTTTATTTTGGTCATGTGGATAACTTACAAATTAACGCACTCTGGTTTACATTAATTTCCGTTGTCAAATTATATTAACTCAAATGTTGTTGCTAAACTGACCAATCGGTCATGTTTATTTTGGTCATGTGGATAACGCACTCCGGTTACATTAATTTCCATTGTCAACAAAGTCTATTTTACAAAGCAGCTAAATGAAAATAATACTCGACCAAATATCAAACAAAGCAGTCAAATATGACCAATGCTGTAAGCACAGAGGAATCCGGAAAAAAAAATGATGATGATGATGGACACAAGTACAAGTGCTGTTTTGTATAGCAAAAAAAAGATATGTTTTCTCCAATACAGTCCTGTAATTCTGTTTTTAGTCTTCATCAACACTTGCATTGTTGTAACATGTACCATAGCAATGTACTCCCATTTATTCATATTTATATTTTGTTTATAGGATCTTTGGACCTCTTGCTTGAGTACGCCATGCTAAGCAACACAAACTTGAACAAGCCAGCACTTATGACACTTCGGAATTTGTGTTTCCATTCCACAAACAAGCCTAAACTTCTAGCCTCCAGTAAGTTAATGTTCTACATTTCTTAAAATATTTATTAGTACTCGTAACTAGTTCGGATAATGAAACAGCGTACTCCAAAACGTTAAATGCATATTATACCGAGCGGTTAGCGCAGCAGTTGTGTTTTGATTTCGCTTGTCATTGGACAAGGCACTTTACCTACGTTTGTCACTCTGCACCCTGGAGTATAATTGTGTACTGTACCTGGTTCAAATGTACTGGGAAAGTTAAAAAGGCAGAAGTGGAAAGAAACTGGCCACCTTACCACACAATGCCGAGGCTTTGGGCTAAAAGCTCATTCCTCTATGTTCAGTCATGAATACGGGGACCTTTACACTTAACAGGCTGGAAAAATGTAGTAGCAAAATTTAGAGGTAAATTTTGTAATAATGTGGCTTATCTTCAACATATATCCTGGTATCTTAATTCACATTAAAATCAAATATGTACATAAAATAATTCATTGCAGTTGAGAAACTGAATTGCGAAATAAAGTTGTTAAAATGCTTAACTATTAATATAATATAAAAATTACAATTGTAATGTACACATAAACATTGTTCTTATTCAAGACACTTTGTACTTACTGGCATCTGTTTCATTTGTATTTCAGATAAGGTTGTCAAATTTCTAATGGCTCAACTACACGCAGACTCATTAAATTGCCGGCATGTATCTGCAACAGCCTTGTGGTCTCTAGCATTCAGCAGCCAAAAGGTCAGTGTTTAGAAGTATTATTTAGCATTACATTACTCTCAAAAAATTTCAACTGCCTTCATTACTTTTTATCTTGCAAAAAGCAGGGAAGGGTCCAGGATTTTGGTTCATTCATTTGATTAGGTCCAAAATTATTTTTTAAGTACTCTTAATGTTCCAAGTTGATAATTTTTATGTTACTTTCAAAAATTATTTTGATTTTTTTTTTTGGTATTGTGCATGGGACTATACTTCTTTAAATACAAGTTTAAATTTAGCAATTTACTAGGGTATTACTTCACATATTATTTCAATCATAAAAATATGTATGTTGGAAGTTTAGTGGAGCCTAATAAAGAAGCTAAAAAATAAAATATCAACATATACAGTAATATTTCCAAAATCAATTTATGTTGTAAATATTTGGTATGGCGATACATCTCCACTGGTGATAAATATATATAATGAATTTTTGAGAAAAACATTTTCCTCATCAGGATTCGAACCCAAGATCTTCCAATTACCGTTTGGTTACTCTACCAACTGACGCGCTTGTAAATATTGATACATGAAAGCTGAATTTACTGATTTTGAGTTACAATATGTATCTTTAAATTTTAGGCCAAAGTATCCCTGAAGAATAGTGGACTTGCCCAGCAACTCCTTCAAGCAGACGCTAAGCTGAAGGTGGAACTAGCATCACCATACAGTGAAGCAGAGTCCTTAGTCATGCGCTACCAACAAGCCTTGAAAAATTTACTCAACATAGTAATGGACTAGGATTAAGTTGGTTAACATGAATTACTCATTGTAAATATATGTATAATAATTTGAGTGAAAACAAATTAAATATTTTATATTGAACTTCCAAGTTACTGTCTTTATTTAGTATAACTGTATCCATATATTATACACAAAATAATTGTCTGTTTCGTAAGTACCGTACTCGCGCGAATAAGCGCCCGGGCACTTAAAATATTTTTTTGCACTTTTTGAGGGGCGCTTATTCAAACGGGGCGCTTATAAAAACAGAGTGAAAATTGAGGGGGCGCTTATGGAAATAGATGAAAATCGAGGGGTTCTTATGAGAACTTATTAAATCCAAGAGGCAAATTTTGAATGAAAAACAATTAAATAAGGACATCAGGAAATTACGAATGGTGCTGCGGCGGAAAAGATAATCGTCCAGAGAGCATGGCTTGTCATGACAAGAATATTGTGAGTACAGTATTACATAACAGCAGAATAGCAGATGAAATTACTGGTGGTGGTTAGCTTGTTCGCCATCGGTTGATTGAGAATAGCAGGAGGGCATGATCATTGCAGGTTTTCTTGAAAACTTAGATGAGAATGTGTTAAAGGTGCAAATTGTCGGAAAAGGAGTAGTAGGACTAGGCTATGAAAGAAGATGAAAGTTGGAAATAAACTGTCTGTCCAGGGAGCTTTCATCATTCTGTCGAAGATAAATATCCTCACTTTGATATTGACTAAAGGAGAATGTGATTCCACTCCACACCTCAATTCATTCCAACATCCACTGTCCCAGGATTGATTGGGTTATTGAGGGGGCGTTTATTCAAATTAGAAGGGGGCTCTTATTCAAACGGGGCGCTTAAGGAAATTTTCTCGTTATGAGGGGCGCTTATTCGATTGGGGCGCTTATTCAAGCGAGTACGGTAAACCAACTAATTGCCTTTGTTCCCAAAACACAAGCACAAAAGGGGAGCAAGACGGTTGGTGGGTTCGTACATGGTGCCCAGGGTCGGACTGTTCTGTTTTGGGAGCAAAGGCAATTAGTAGGTCTGTCCAGGTAATTATCTCATTCATAGACTAAACATCACAACTGAATTGGGTAATTTAGTTTATTAGGGAAGTAAGACGTAGGCCTAAATAAATAATTAGGTCACTGAAGGTGAGGTGTCTGCAATTTTCCTCACACATCAAAAGTGACCCTAGCACAGCAAAGATTTACATTTGGGAGGCTCTTGAACCAGGTAATGCATCAATACAAAATTATGTATTGGTTAGATAAATACAGTTTACTTTGATAGTATTTTGTACATGCCTGTCGCTACTTTTTGATGTGTATGTATTTTTAAATAGTTTAGATTCATAGCTTTTTATTGATAATTTGTTTTGACAAAACTTATCAATATTTAACAAATGCTGTTTTTCTGTAAATATAACATTGATGCATACTCAAGCAATGGCACACAGGGCTGTTAGTAGCCACTGAATAGATTACTAGTATAACACAATTATTTCTGTACCTCGTCATTTTTATATGTGAAAATACCACATATAGTAGGCAAACAACTAACATCAGCGCTTTCAAACAACTACTCAAAACACTACTCAAAACACATCTTTTTAATTTGTTTATTTCGCTTAAAGTCCAGATTTAAGTCCATCAAGGCTTTAGCAAAATATGCTCAATCAAAATCGAACTATTATTATTATTATTATAATCAAAATATGCTTAACTAAATTACTTAATTACTAAACTGCAGTCACACAACTTTAATGCCTGCATGCATACATATTCTGTGGTTTGACAAACGTTTTGGTTTCCCAAGCTTCAGGTCTGGGTTTTAAGTCTTCTCTGTGCATTTTGCTTGGGTCCTTGAGCAAGTTACTCACACCTTCTCTCCAACCAGGAGATAAATGGGTACCTGTTGGTGTTGCCCAAAAGTGCTGATCTGTTTTGAAGGTGGGTGATTCCCCAACTTGTGCCCACCATGGTTGGGGCTGAGGGAATAGTGTACTGTACCTCTAGATTGCCAGAAATGACTCTTATATAGTAAAATTCATCAACACAACACCATTATAGTCAAAATGAAGCTCCAACAAATTCCTCATAATCTTTTATCAGATTCACAATACACATACAGTACACATACTTTTTTTCATGGCATCATAACAACATCTTTACAAAATTTAAAGAGTTTTAATTAATTGATGTAAAACTACTGCAGAACGCACTTTCTTTGTGTCCTTTAAACAGTTCATATTCAGTTAAAAGGCATGATGATCTACGACCCATGGTGCTGCATACTCCATCATAAAAAGTTCACTTACACCACGCATCGTATTAAAAACATTTATACCCCACTGGAAAATGGACAGTTCTGAGTCGCCCACAACTCTCTGGAAACTTGAGATTCGGTTTCCCGACATAATATTGTTGGTGTTCGTTAAAAACTCTCTGGTTATAATTAAATCATAACATACTGTACGTTCGATTCGGAGGATCTAGAGTAGATTTTACATTAGATAAAGGCGAGAGATGACTACAGTGCACCTGCATAACCTAGAAACATTATGTGAGTAACCATAGCTGCGCGCAATCTATGTCTATAACTGAAATATCTTTGTGATAGGTAATTCAACACTATTCCTTTGAAGACAAAATTCCAAAATGTAAACACCTTTAAATGCCCTATTTTTCCCCCTTATGATTGGGAGGGGCACCACGTGGCCCGCCCATCGGCTCAGGGCAACGCCCACTGGCTTCCATTTTGGACGGACTATGTCGTTTTTCTGGCGACTGTAAACCCCTGATCAGGTATAGAAAGTGCTATACCAACATGATTGTAAAACTACCCCTTAAATTAAAACATTTGCTGTAATTGCTTTTAAAGATAAAAAAAAAAGTCACAAGCTTCCAATAAGAGACTAATCATAACAATTCAATTTTTCCTGATGTACACATTTTATTTTTAGAATGTAGCATATTTTTATGATCATGCTTCTGGTCATTAGTCATCAGATCATTCAACAGCTCCATGACAAAATAGTGTAAATTTAACTTGTGATTTTAAAACAAGAATCATAGGATTTTACAAATTGTATACCTAGGTTAGAAAAACTAAGTCTGGATTTGAATATACTGTAAAGAGAATTCACAAAATTAATTTAAAACATGATCTGGTGGTGGCACTAGAGGGGGAGGAGCGGAGGGACCAGACCCCTCCCTAAACAAAATTTATCGTAGACGATCTTATCCAGTTTCCAGATGCTTCGTCTGTAGACTCCCCCTCAGGGGTTCTGGACCTCTTATGCTCCTATCGGGGGAAATCAGCCTTTCCTTTGAGGACATTGAACTCCATCACAATTTTCCCCCACCAACATCAGGCAAATCCTGTTGCCACCACTGCCATGATCTCAGCTAAGATCTAAGCAGGTTGTTGATCAAATATAATAAAGCTGAAAATATCCTTAAACTGGTTCTTTGAAGATTACACAATTATTGTATACATTCAGGTAAATAAGCGTATTGTACCATCAGCACCAGCGCTAAACACCCACGGTTGATTGGGGTGGAATTGACAATCTAGTACACCTAGACTGTTAGTCACCTCATGTCCTCGTAAAATCTTGACTGGAACAATCAATGGATTCTGCAGAAGATCACTAGCAAAAACAAAAATAAACAATTATCAGACATTGCAAACAAAAAATTCAAAAAATATCTAACAAAAAGTTCAAAATAATTCAATTCAATTATCAGTTGCTATGGATCACTTTGGCCTTTGTCTGACCATCTGTTGGCCAGCTTAGCACTCCTCCCATCTCTGCATGTATGAACTTAAGCTGCCACTGTACACAGCACAACGACTGGTACAGTATGAAAACTTACTTGTAAACCATTCCATGGCAGACGATAACTGTACCATCATCAGATGCTGATGCAAACAGAGGGTAGCGCTTGTGAAAGTTAACCTGGCGTACTGCCCTCTTGTGGTGTCGCAAAGTGTGGTAAGGCTTGGTGGAGAGATCAAGGTCGAACCAACTAAGTTTACAATCGTAACTTCCAATAATGATGTTGTCACCCTGTGGATGTATGCTCATACTTGAGACCCACTTGGCATTGGTTAATAATTTCTTAGTTTGTTCTTGCTTCAACAGATTGTAAACACGAACATAACGTTGACTCTGAAAATAAAGTCGTACCGATTAAGACATAAGGGAAAAAGGAGAATTTGTAAAGTAATGAAATTTGGATGGCAAGGTAAACCGAATATAAAATTAACTTATATACGAACACAAAGTTTTCAGCAGAAACATGCAGGTCAATCTAGAGGATTACTACTGTATCACAGTCGAATGGCCAAGCAGTTAAGGCTGGGGCATCGCCACATAGTCATATCATCGGCATTGGTTGGTATGGTTCTGGTGGTGTCTTCTTGGATAAGGACTACAAACCACAGGCCCAGTGTAAGCAATTTGGCTCATGTGTATTTTAGGGAACCCAATATATCTTTTGAGACAATAGGGTTAACTCGGTTTATTGGTCCATACAGCTTGTTGTAGACAGCTTGTACCGGTTTACCGGGTAGCTCAGACACAATGAGACCAATAGGGGAGAGCAAGTTTCTGTATAAGGTAGTTAAGGTAATAGAGAAGTGCTTTATAAATTCAACTAAATTACATTACTGTTTTGACACTGTTTAAAATTTCACGAATAGAAACTATAACATCTACCGTACTGGTCGCGAATTTGAGCTAATGAATAACTAAAAAGCAAGAGCATAATGTTCAGTCAAATCAAATTTTTTCTACTCTTGTGATACTTACAGCCACAAAGAGGAAGGGCCTTGAAGGATGGAATACAACTGCCTGTATGAGACCTTTACTCTTGGAGAATGGATTCTGTGACCGTCGCTTAGATAGCTGATGAATGAGTACGCTTGAGTGCCCGCCCTCTGGAATAACCGTTGTAAAGTAGTCTCCTTTTCCATGCCATGATACACGCTTCACTGCCTGCAAATGAAAAACAAATAATTTATTAATTTTTCAATTCCATTTGTTTTATATTGCTACTTATATAGCTTGTCATTAATATTATATATTTTGAATGTACAATAATTTATGAGAATATTATATAAACAAATTAATATACATATGCCTCAGCAAAATATACATTAAAATAATAATACAATCAATAAAAATCATTACTTTGCATAACAATTAAACAAATAGAATTTAATTTAATAGAATGTTTTATTTTTTTAAATTTTATATGGGTATTCAATAATTTAGAAAATAGTAAATATCAGTGTTCATACCACAGAATTTCAGCAATGTGGTAAATATAAAGTACTCTACTGTAGTTCTATATTTAATTCATAGTTGTGACAGTTTTTGGGGAGAAAAGATGTGATGAGGAGTATACAAACACATTGAAGGATAAGTCTTTTCATGACTGCAAGTTTTTTTCCTAGTTTCATTTCTTATGCCAAATCATAAAGTGCGCCACCATAATGAAAGTCATTCCCATCGACTGTAATCAAACACAAACCAACATACAGTATCTGTTTTTAATCGGTTGTTCACTGAACCTCCAGGGCGAGAGTTCACATTCTGGTGACAACTGTCACCATGTTTACGTGCAATACTATAGTGGTAGGTTTAGACAGGTGTGGAAGTGAACTCGCATCCATGGCACGCTGAGTGAACCCTGTCTGACGTGAACTCACATCCCTGGCAGTGAACGTGTTAAAATTTAAGTCGTACCTTAAATACTTTCAGTGTGAGTCTGAATCCTTTGATGTGTGCTTCATCCTCCGCAGCTGTCCATTCCACCAGGTGTGATGTCTTATGCTCCTCTGGCTTTACATAAGAGTCCAAGAGTTTGTCAGTACTTGAGGTGACTAGTTTGTCGCCCAGGTTGGGATTAATCAAATGAACTTCACTTCCAACAGCTACAAGGATCAAGTTGATCGATTGATTGGGGCACCAGGCAATAGACTCAACCACTCCAGACATCTTTATTACCTGCATACATCGACCAGTGCTCACCTCCCACAACCTCACAGTCTGGTCATCGGAGCCTAGCAACATAAGTAACAAAACTCACAATGTCAATAATGTAATCAGAATTATTAGAGTAAACAACACAAGCAAAATATAGTAATAAATAAAATAAGTCGGTTTTATATACTGTAGCTCCTCATGATTCAAGTACAAGTTAATAGTAAATAAAAACAGAATGACCATTGTTGCATTGGCAGAGATAGCAATTAACTGTGTAATATCGGCCTTACCTGATGATTCAAGCACAAGTATGTTTTAATAGTAAATGAAAGCAGAATGACCATTGCTGCAATGTCCGAGATAGCTACTAACTCGATCGGCCTTACCTGAAGCTAGCCATTGGCCTGATGGATCAACACTGATTGTTCGCACATAGCTATCATGTCCAAGGTAAATCAAAGCCTGTGTGGTTGGGAATGGTTGAAGGTCTCTAGGTTTAGTAAGCTTAGGAAGAAGGTCCTCGGCATCCACTTGAACCTGCACATAAACAAACAAGCAAATGAAAAATTATAAGATTATATTCTGAGAATTACAGTACATTTAACCCAACTGAAATAATTTTCTCTTAAAAATAAAAAAGTAAAATAAAACGATTAGTATTTGAATCAAGGCTGATGTTATAATCAATCAATCCAGCGATATATAATAATAGTGTAGATTTGTATAGCGCTGGTGTCCATCAAACTAGATGCTCAGTGTGCTTGACATGTGGACTAGGACTAGATGTTACAATTTCAATAACTTTCTCCTCTTCTGAGGGTCACTTCATATCCTCAACAGCCGGTAAACCAGCACACTTTCATCTGTCCATGTCAGGGGTCGAGTGAACCAATACACCCTCTACTCGTCTTGAAAGATGTACTGGATTCTTTTAAGTGCACATGAACATTTGTGTACACTGGGCCTACGGTTTATAGTCCTTATCGGAGGAGACGGCTCCATTATGGGAATGAACCAGCCACCAACCTGTGTCGATATCGTTGGTTACAATGCCCCTGTCTTAACCATTCCACCATTTGACTTGCTCAGTCAGTGAGATAAACTTGGTTTGCTAATCAATTATTACTGCTCAATGAACCATGGCCACCTTACGGAAGGGTCCCAAGTGTCCTGTACGACACAGGAGTATGCTGGAAATCTGGACGGTCTCACTCACTACCGCAACCATGCATGAATCGCCTGGAAATTTACCCATCTTGCGTAAATTTTCGTATTTGCATGTTTTTACTACTTTAGTTACCAATTGTCTCACAGAAATTGGCAACGATGGGTATCACTATGTGCAGGAAAATTTTATGTGTTAAGAAAACTCACTTAACCAGATCTCTCGGATGCGACTTCTTCCAACTTGGGACCTCTAGAGTACGTCAACACGAGTGTGTGGGATTATACAATGACATTCACTGGTGAAGGTATCAAGAGCTAGAGTGTACTACAGCACTTTCACAGAATATACATCCTATAATACTACTACCATACTGTAGAGGCATAACATTTTTTTACCAATTTGTACCTCATCCTGAATTGTGTAAGGATAGCAGGGGACCCAAGTCTACCACAAGTCACAGGAATTTTACAAAAATAGGGAAGGAATCCTGCAATTTTATTTATTTGTTTTTTGGGGCTATTTTTTGTATTTTTATTGTCACAAAATTGACTACAGCAACTGTACTTAGGTACACTGTTGTGCAACACAATTTTTATCAAGGATTTTAAAAGTGAAACAAACAGTGAATTAATAGGAGCTTGTATGTGTAATAATTGTAACATCACTTTTACATAACAATAATGTGAAACAAATAATTATTTATATAATTATAGGTATTCTACATCAATCCTCAGTTATGGATATGGCTCATCAATCCTCGGCTACTGCTACGCCTCATCAATTCTCGGCTACGGATTTATCTCATAGGCCTGCATGCTCAGGTTGGTTGTTTTACTACAGTATTATAATTATCTTTATCCAATGGGTAACACAGCAAAATTAAAATAGACAGGTTAATAAAGCTCATTTAAACAGACCTCCCAGAAGTGACTTCTTTCAACTTGGACCCCTAGGATAGCAAAGTAAATGAAGAAAGTCTGTGTATTCATATTACTTTTGGTGTATATCAGAAATTAATTGTTCACTCACTCTCATCCTTCGCTGTCTGGGACATAAATATAAATCTAGACATCGTTCAAATCTCTCCTTCATGAAGTTTTCATAGCCAGGTACCTTTCGCAGACAATCATATTTCTGGGGCAGGAAATCTGTTTGCCGGTCATCAGGATGAGCTTCCTTCCATGCGAGTGCCTGAAATAATAATTTAATTTAACATTATTATTAATAATTAATAATAAAATACAATGATGATAATATACCATTAATAAATTCTGCCTAGTTTTAAGGGTTTCAGACCCACAGTTATTTGTACTGTATAAGGAGCAATCAAACTCAGACTATTTGGAAGCAAACAAAAGTTGTAAAAAGATGGCAAGTTGAAACTTGGACACCAGATACAACCTCTCAACTATTGAAGATGACCTGCATAATGCAGCTAGTCCACTCTGAAAGGTCACATGATGAGAAAGGTATAAGTTTGCTACACCAAAGTTCTATACATTCTATGCATTGTGAATGAACAAGTCCATTGGTTGAATGGTGACACTGAAAGCTACGACAGAGCTAACTAATCAAGGTCCTGTTATTGGGTGAAACCTCAGCAATCAATAGATTTATTTCCAATAAAATAAACAAGCAAAGACAGTGGCATAGCTGGGTAAGAACAGAGCCCAGTGCAAGGTTATTTGCCAGGTCCTTTGATGTGTGTCAAAGGAAGCCGTAGGCTTGGGGTTTGGAGCCAAAATTTCTACTTGGGTCCAGGGCCTCGCAGAAGCTCCGACAATTTAAATTTTCAAGAGGTGTATTTTGAACTCAAAGAATGAAAATTTTAGGCCTAGGTACTGATTCACGTTTTCAGAAAAATCATGAGTGCCTCTTACTTCTCTCCCACTCCTACTGGCCAAGGCTAGTTATAAATACTAATAATAATCAGAAGCTTCATAACTATTTGAGCTGGTTCAAAAATAATCAAGAAAATTGGTGGCAAGTAAAAGTAAACAATTAAAATCAATAATTACACCTCTAAAAAGTAAATTATTGAGAAGCATGTTAAGTTGAAAATTATTTTTAATCCAATCCAATCAGTACATTTGTACGCAGATAGGAAGCGCTGCTCCACATATACTTAGGCACGTCACAACTGACAGGCAGCCGTGATCACTGCCTAACCCAAGCACAGAACAAGCAAATAAATCAAAAGAAGCAGTGGCAAAGTATTCACTGCATTAAATTTAGACTTATTATTAAACAGGCACCTAACAGCCTCGGGACCCAGGTCTTTGCACAGGCCGCGCTGCCCATCCCTACGCTACTGAGCAAAGAACAGATATTCAATAGTAGCCTACCTCTTCTTCAGTTGGTAAATACTCTGGTGGCGGGTTATATGACTCATTGTGAGACGGCAGTTTCTCTTGAGGTGCGGCGATGTGTGCCTTGGTTCTTT
The DNA here is from genome assembly GCF_011630105.1 of Anneissia japonica. Taxonomy (NCBI): domain Eukaryota; kingdom Metazoa; phylum Echinodermata; class Crinoidea; order Comatulida; family Comatulidae; genus Anneissia; species Anneissia japonica. The sequence continues at coordinate 1,179,018 of NW_022726379.1, forward strand.
TATTCACTTCAACCGTTTCATTCTCCCAGATGTCATAGAACTGGTTCTTATCTTCAGGTGTTTTCTTCTTTTGTTTTAGCCAACCCATTTTGATAGCATGGACTAATCGACTAACCTAGATTCAAGATGTTCAATCAGTACATATATATACCAAGTAATACATGTAAATGGTTATATTATCATTATCATTACTAAATACTAAATTTTATTATTACTATTATTATTATCATTATCATTTTATGTTATTATTATTATTATATTATTATTATTATGATTATTATTATTAATAGCATTATTATTATTATTATTATAATGTTACTAAAACATACCTTAACGTGAACTTAGACAATGAATAAATTGGAGAACAATTAAAGAAATGACGTTAAGGGGAAAATAACACAAAGGATTTTCTCTTTAAGTCTGATATAGAGAAATTATTATTATTATAATTAATACTACTATTACTATACTATTATTATTACTAAGATGCATAACAGTTTCTATATGCTAATTCATTTGATTAATACAGTAAATTAACTACTTGATTAGTTGAGTATAACTGTAAATTTATGTTGGGCCCTAGGGACACACATCAGTCGTGATGCAGGATATGATTGGTACAATCCACTACTCTTTATAGACGAGCTCATATTAAATGTTTTGAACAGTATTTCCATAAATTTTCGAAACTTCTTACTTTCTCTTTTTCTATTAAAGATGGGATGAAACTTCGCTTGTGTTCTGGTTGCCTAGTAACTGGATGTATCATTTTCTCGTGGGTAAAGAAATCAATATAATCTTCATAAGGATCGACGGCACCAGGGAATCTATTATTCTGTATCTTGTCAATAATGTCCAATTGCTCCTCATTTAGGACAATATTTTCTTCGGTCTTTTCATCGAAAACAGTTCGCCTATAAAAACAGAATTTAAATAATAAAAATATTAAATGAGGGTTTCCCAATCATGTATACTCATTTTATCATATAACAATAATCAATTACAGTATGCAGTGATACTTTGGTGTACAGATAGATAAAGGAGTGAATGTCAATTTTGACAATTTCTTCCTATGCTCTTAGGGTGTATCATACTATTAATATAGTAATCTAAATAATTGGACCTATGTTCAGGCTGGTGTTGATTTAGGTATGTACTGTAGTAGGGACCAAAGGTTTTTTTTGCTGACCAGTAGTGTCTAGACTTGGGGGTCAGTCTGACAGGGGGTCTGAACCTAGGACACTCTAAGACCTCCAATTAGGGACTGGATGTAATATCCCTGGTGGGGTCAATTAGGAGAAAATCGCCCTTTTCACAGAGATTTCAGGATTTAGGGAAGTTTCATCCCATCTTTTCAACCAAAATATTATTGAACCGCAATCAAATAAATATTTTAGTTTGACGACTTCAGCTGGTGCCTGAAGACAGCAGTCCATGATTATCCAACAGAAGGAAGTGGTCACCCGCCAACCACCGTTCAACAACTTGCTAGCACCACCACTGGTTCACAGTAGTAGGGGACCACATGGTAATAGTGGAAGTATTAGTAGTCTCTTACCAATAATCGGGATTGTCCATCTTTTCTAGAAATTTCTCCAGCTCATCTTGTTTAATTGGTTTAATAATCTTTTTTCCAGACACATCATAGCCCAGATGAGCTAAGTCCTCATACCACTGCATCGGGATATTGCCTACTGTGTTACGAATATCCTGCAAGAATCAATACTAATTTATCGGACTGTTAACACAAGTCAAAGACAACATACTGTAATGTAATGCTATTTTGAAAATATAATCTACAAAAAAATTATATTTTTCCTATTATATATACCTCAAACAAAAGCTGCTCTATGATCACCTTCAACATGTATAACAATATTTTTTTTTTTTAATCTAGCAACTGTACAACAGGAAATTTGGTTATTCTTTTGGCAAATTTATAAGTTACTATAAAGGCACCTGTAGTAGAGGTAATTAAAATGTTAATAAATCATAATTCATTCTTGGAAAATGTAATGAATTGAGCTAGTAAAGAACAATACAGTTATGAGAGTGAAACTGAATAATTTCATTACAATGTCAAGCATCATCGGGAATGGTAAGTAACAATATTATCTATTATATGAGAAAAAAACTTACTTCTTCATCTGAAGAATCAAATTGATACTCATCAGCCTTGTTGTCCAAATCGTCTTCTTCCAAACCACTTTCATCCTGTAAAAACATTAAAGATTATTTATAAAAATTATCTATGAAATATTTATTATTGTTGCCTATTCATATTACCTTCTGAGCCTAAAAAAAAAAGTGGACTACCAAATGCATCAAACAAGCATTCAATTAAATACCGAAAACTCAACACATCCCCCCATACTCTGCGAACATTGAACCGGCTCCCAGTCAGGTAGCGCATAACACTCAAGATGCTTGTTCATATGCCTCCACAACTTATCACCTACGTACTTGGTTGATCTTATTTATCTAGGTCATCAACTTGTTCTCGTAGCATTCGTCCATATACTCTATCCACCCCTTCAATCCATTCGAAATATGCAGAGAGGTCTTTTTAAGTTGCTTCTACCAACCTATGGAATGCACTCCCAGTTGATATCTGAGCGTCTCCTATCTCCATATTTAATTAGAGACTTAAGACCTACCTTTTTCAAACCATTTAATTTTTCATTTCTCCTGTTTTTTTTATTTTTTATCTTCTTTAATTTAGTCGTTTAGTAATTTAGTTTAGATGTCAAAATCATTTCAGCATCTGTGTGTTATGATCCGACATCACCGGCAAGAAAACGGCCGGTAATGTGGGCTCCTCGGCAATAGTCTGTTTATGGGGGGGTTTTTTTAAGTTGCTTGGTTAGAACTTAGGATTGATTACTTTTTCTGCTTATTTCTTCTTTTTGTAACATGCAGCGCATAGAGAGCATGCAGTATGCGCTTTACAAGTCCCCAAGGATTACTATTAAAAAATTTAATTTAATAATTTAATTTTTTTTTTAGAAATATGTAATGTTTCCATTTGGGTTTGAACCGGACTTCCTATCACCTAAAGGATGGTCTATCAAACAAGCTATGAGGGTCATAATACTGTAAAGTATTTTAATGGCATGGATGATACATCATAAACTTGAAACTTGTATGGAAAAATGGAAAAAAAAATAAGTGTGCAAAATTGTAACTACTAATAATGCATATTAATACATAATTATTATATATTAAAAGATTGGTCAAGGCCTAATTTTCAGCAAAATCTGCTCAGAAATCAGCCCCTTTTTTCCGAAATTTTTGCCGGAGGATATATTGGCCATGCAGAACTATTTTACAGTGTGGTATTAGGCCATATATGAAAATACTAACTTTGATTTTCCAATTATGACTTTGTTCGAGGTATTGTATGAATGAAATTAATTAGATAAATCACATGATGAAACTATATATGATATGAGAAACACCTCCTATGATAAAGATATTTTTTAGTAAATTGTATTGTCACTATAAAAGATGTTTCTCCATACCAAAGTTACTATTATCAAATGATACTTCTATTAATTTTTTTTGAAGAGTAGATTGATTGCTTAAATAATATAATTTAACTTAAAACCAATAAAATAGCTGAAAATTTCAAAATTAAAAAAAAAAAAGATTTTTGTCTCCTTGGAAGATATCAAAACCTAGAAAAATATAAATCAAAATTAACTCATAATTAGCTTTGTCCAAGCTAAATGTGTTATTGAGAAAATCAAAGTAATACAAATTTGAATCTCACTGTGGAATCATCTCCTTCGCCATCTTCACTTTCCTCTGAACTGTCCATTGCATTTTCATCATCAGTTAATTCTTTCTTATCTATGAACAGATCCTCCTGAAGAGAGGAAAAAAAACTGAATAAACAACAGAAATTATAGAAAAAGCACACTTTTGATACAAGTTGAGATATTTTTTGACACTAAAGTAAACACATTCACAGCTGTGTATTACTATTAGTATTAGTGTTGGATCCAGGAATTCGAAAGAGAGGGGTCCGAGGGAGGGACTTTCACAGATGAAGGGTCTGGACCACCTCAGCCCCACTATGGTTAAGACTGAGGCAAGAAAATTTATGGCTGGAAATGGCACTCTCAGACTTTTTTTTTCAGATACTCCTTCTACCACGATCATAGAATGATTTTACTGTATACTCCCTCTATGGCTTTGACACGTGAATGATGCCCACGGTATTTGTTTTCTTTTTCAAATTTATTATTTGCTATCACACTCAGCCATATTGAATGGAGCAGCAGCTTGGTTGTTAGGATATATTGCTTGCCTTCCAATCCCACAATACTAGGTTCAATTTCTGTACATTTTTTTTTCTCATGACCTTATGTGCATTTAGTTTTAAATGTAGGCCTACTGAACTACACCCTAGCATCTTGTTTATGTTTGTCTTTTGTATAAGTCAGAAAAGGATTTATGGTTGTCACTAAATACTCTAAGGCCAAATAAATTAATTGCTAGTTCACCACATCACGTCTTCATCACATTTTGGAGCCTCATAAAAAAAATTTACTATCTTGCTATTTAAAAAAAAAAAAAAAAAAAATTCATTTTACCATGGAAAATAAAAATAAGGACTGTCAAGCCTAAGAAGAGGTGGGAACATAAATGACAGAAATACATTACAAAGATTCATTTTACTTCGTTTATAAAAAAAAAAAAAATATTTTAACCAGCCTGTTAACCATTAGTACAGTAGGATAATAAAAAGCAAATAGTAAATACCCTCGGCAAAAAAATTATTTTACATCCTGGACGTGAAACACTGAAACTAACAATTAATTTTTCACACCCACTGGCTTCCATTTTAAATGGCATATTTCGTTTTTCTGGCTAAAACCCTGATGTAGGCCCCGGCCTTGCTTAGTCTTTGGTCTACTATATTTGCATGAAAAAACTTTCACTAAAAAATGAATATGTAAACTGTAATAAGAGGATTCATAGGCCCACAGCACTTTATATACCATAATAATGTTTTAAATGGGCCTGCATCAAAAGTATATTCGGAACTACTTAGTTAGATAGATAGGCTTTTCTTCTTTCATCTTGATTTCAGAGGTCAAAGACATTATTCAATTTTATTTTTTTTCAATCATATAATGGTGTAGAGTAGTCTTTTAAGTAAGAAAATTTTGCTGGAAATTTTTTTTGGATACGACGCCCCATTATGGAGTTATGATTTTTTAAATAACATGATGTCAGAAAATCATCCCAAAAGCTTATCTTATTTCTGTTGGTTACGCACCGCTGATTCGCAACGTTTGTCATCACTTCAAGATGTCTACCGATAATGGGTGCAGGTCAACTCGGCCACAAGTCAACTCGGCCACAAGTCAACTCGGCCACAGTCAACTCGGCCACAAGTCAACTCGGCCACAAGTCAACTCGGCCACAAAAATTTCGGCTTCTGTCAACTCGGCCACAAGTCAACTCGGCCACAAGTCAACTCGGCCACAAATCAACTCGGCCACAAGTCAACTCGGCCACAAGTCATCT
>NW_022726379.1:1184923-1189018 GCF_011630105.1 Anneissia japonica
GCCGAGATGACTTGTGGCCGAGTTGACTGTAGCCAAACTTTTTGTGGCCGAGTTGACTTGTGGCCGAGTTAACTTGTGGCCGAGTTGACTGTGGCCGAGTTGACTTGTGGCCGAGTTGGATCGAATTCCCGATAATTACTATAGGCCTTTTTCACGAATCGGTAAAGTGTAGACCAGTGTTTAATGCAGATTTAAATATATTTAATGGGGCTTTAATAGGCCTTTGCCCTCTACTAAAGTATGCCTCCATTCGCCTACAGTAGGCCTAGCTAGGCCAAGCTGATGGTATGGTGGTACCTAGGGTGACTAGCAATGAATGATGTGTAGGCTAGCCTAAAAAAGTAAGCGCTCGAAGCTTAGCTAGCCTAGGGCCTAGGCTAGGCTAGCTCTGCTTAGGCCTAGTTTAAGCTTGTTGGAGTATTTTTAACAACTAACGTTCAGAAAAAACTCTGTATATAATATTCAAAACTTACGTCGTTGCTTAACTTTGCATCGTTTGTGGGAACAACCTCTTTTCGTTTCGGCATTCTACTTTATTAGAAAAACTTCAAAACACAACACCACCATGTGTACCCTAGTACCACACTCTGTGTACCGCCACCAACGAAAGCATCAGTCATGTAATATGAACGGCCGGATTCGTCAAATAACCAAAAAAAAAAAAAAAACTATCAAAATATAAGTATAACAGTGGGCTCTTACTGGCTAAACTGGGCCCCTGGGATATTCATCAATATTTTCTCTTTTGCTCCACTCCAAATCGACCGAGGTAGACCTTGGAGCATGCAGTATCCACGTAGGAAACACAAATACGCCAACGTCAAAAACACTGAAAGGTGTGGTGGGGAGGGGGCGAGTGGGATGTTTTCCGTACCCCACTGGGAACGCTATACGGAGTAGTTCCCAGGATAGAGAATAGATCAGTCAGAAGTCTATGTTTCTTCATTACGCCATTGTAGTTAAGAGTAAAAAAATGTCAAAATTACTTTTTATACAATTTTCTTTATATGAAAATATCTTTATGCGAAAATAGCGCATTAGGAGAGCACAGACCATGGATCTCCCTCCCTCATTCAAAAGTACTCCCCGAGAAACTTTAGGCCACAATCTTGAAATATCTGGCGCCGTCATTGGAAAATATTTCCCCAATATATGTGTGTGTGTGTGTGTGTGTGTGTAGGGGAGTGGGGAGCGTTTATCAAAATGGGGCGTTTACTATAAATACGACGATGTTGTGTGTTCTTTAAATAAGGCTTTCGGCATGATCGGCAGTGCAAATTAATACTAAGGCTCAATAAAAAAAAAAAACGTTTATCACCATCGCGTGCATGTTTCTATGGTGATAAACTAAACATATTTTTGAATTTTTTTTTTAATTTTTCTGAATTAAATAGTTAGTAGATATTGTTTGTGTTATCTCAATCATGTTTTATTTTTAATATCAATTTACACCAGTAAACAATCCAAGGGTGATATTTGCCTTTAGCAAAACAAAAAATAAAAATATCCTTCCCCTACCACCTCATCCGTTTTACAGCCTAGATAGGGTGAGAAACTAATAATTTGTTATAGGGCCTAAGAATTTCTATCGACACGGTCGGCTAATTAATATAAAGACACCTATCAAAAACATCGTTCTTTTTACGGTTGTATATTATGAAGGCAGCTGATTTTACGATCGAATTCTACTGATGGTATAGGTCAAGTTATAATAATGATTACATGGTTGTCTATTATAATTCTTGATTCTCAGTCACGTGCATCTGGGCCATAGTTAGGAACTAGAATGAGGTGGCATATTTACAGTTATATTTTGTTATTATCTATAAAACCTTATTCTCTGAAGTGCCACCTTCGTATGTAATAATTATTTTAGCATCTTATATACATTTACAATTTTCTTTTTGTATACTAAGGTTGAAACATAGAATTAGTAGTTAATTTTAGTTTCAATGTTTTATTACCATAAAACAGTCTTTAAATTTATGTCCCACCCAGACATCTTTTAAACTTATCCGTTTCCATTTATTATTTTAATTTGTTTTACTGTACCGTACTAAATTGTGATAAATGGAATTGGATAAATTGTTATTAAACTATATTAGTTTCATGTTCAGCTTAATAAAGAATTATTGATATATTACATAATAATATACGTATAAATGTCCTGCCACCAATGCAATCTAAAGGTTCTCGATTGTTGGAGGCCTGTAGTAGAGTCTTGTCCTACCTACATGGCGGTTAATAAGTCTGTAGTTGCTCTGCCTATATGAATATAAACACAGTCCTGTTTTATTCGAAAATATGTTTGATAAGCCGATGTAAAGACAACTGATCAAGATAACCGTATATCTCTTACTATATGAACACTATGATATAATAAAATTTATATGATCATTCACATTATTACATTATAACTAAGGCCTATTCTATAAGTACTTTTTCTACTCTTTCTAATCATGATAATAATTATGGGAATTCTAAATCATGAGTTAGCAGAGCGCCCTCAAAATGTGAAAAATAATCAACAAAACGAAACAAGGAAGACGGGAAACTTGAAATAACATCAATAGGATGAGGCACGGTCCGCATTAATTCCAACTTTCGATATGACTATTAGGTCATGCAGGCAATTTATCGGATTAGAGTACAGATGATTCAAATAGGCCCATAGGAATATTAATAACAACGATAGGCCTAATTCTTACAACGCCATTCTGTAAACTGTAATGATGACTAGAATAGAGGCAGGTCAGGAAACTTGGGAGTAGAAAGGTCAATATACAAACCATAGGAAGATAGAAAGATAATATATACATCTAAAGGCTAATGAGCACCTCTGAAAACTTATGTAAACTATTACATTAAGATCAAACTGTGAACACAAACAATGCAGGCGAGACTTTTTAATACCATTTTTAGTAAACTTATTTAAAATTCGTTAGAGGAAGGCTGAAAAATAAAATTAAAATTTGTCTTCTTCTTTACCAAAATGATATTTCTAAAAGCATGCGGAGGAGAAAATAAAATACAATTGCATTGATGAATGTAAACAGTATAGTACTGTGAATTATACATGCTTTAAAATTAATTAAGGAAGAAATACTGTACGGTATATTATATTATATATATCGTATTTTTGGGAAATTTAAGGAGAGCGGATGGCGTAATAAAAATAAACAATTTTATTTCTTTTCCGAAATTTCCATTGTTCGTGGCCCAAAACTAAAATTTTATATTTTTTTGAAATCGCAATATTTATTTATTTATTAAAAATTCGTCACGATAGATATATAAATACATATTGACCAGGGGCGTGACTAGAGATGACATGCGCTAAAACCCAATACAACAAGTGGTCATCTCTAAACCCCTGGTCAACAACAATATGATAAAATATATATAAACATAAAATATACAAAAAACGGAATAAAATTTAAACATTCAAAGCATCAATAATAGAAAAGCAAAGAATGTGACCTGTATTTGGTTGCATACCGTATATGATATCTTAAAGAGATGCTCTTGCTTTCAACTTTTGATTTACTTTTTGATAACGTTATTATACTTGACCAAATTTATGCTTGTATATAAATGCATTTGTGAGATGTACATTTCAGTGATACATCCAGGCCTAATCATGAGTTAGTAGAACGCCCTCAAAATGTGAAATATAACAAATCGAAACAAGGAAATGAAAACTGAAATAACATCATTAAGATGGGGCACGGTCTTTATTAATTCCAACTTTCGATAATTTGCTTTTGCGTTGTATGACTACTAATCCATGTAGTTCAAAGAATACAGAATTCGATTTAAAGTGCCTGTTATTTGAATCCTCTGCACTCTAAATCGAATTCTGTATTTTTTATTTGTCAGGTTTCAACAGATTTTAATGTATTTTTTATTTTTATCTTCCTTTTGAATATTTAATATTTTACATATTGTATGTATGTTTTATTGAGGGATCACCCTCTTTAAAATGGTAATAAATAATAAATAAATTGGTACGGGCGGCATTATTTTTCCCCATGCAGTTGAGGCAGAAATCGAAGAGGGCTCCCAGGTAACAAGCCCATAAGGGACCGGGACCCA
>NW_022726379.1:1189490-1206221 GCF_011630105.1 Anneissia japonica
GGCTATAAACGAGGGGTGGGCATAAAAATAGGTCGGAGGGCCAAGTGAATTTTTGATTTAACACCGAGGGCCGCACACAAACTTGATGTTTCCAGTGAGCTTCCAAAAACCTTGTTATTTTTACATATGATCGGTGCCGGGCCGTAAAAAACAAGGTGTTTTCTAGTCAATGCTGCTTGGCGGGCTACACACATAGGGTTTTTAATTCATCTTCTCGGGCCGCAAAAACAGTGCTCTTGGGCCGCATGCGGCGCGCGGCGCATTTTGACCACCTGTGATTAACAGTATAAGAGTCAATAATTATGTACTGAGCCCTCAATACGGTACTATAACACGTCAGGTAAAGAAAAATTTTCATTCACCTGGATTAAAATAATAGTAATCAATAGCAGGACGTAGTGCTTTTTCTCAATGCCATAATGAGAACTAAGCTGAAAGTATAACACATTCATTAAAAAATAAAATATACATGAAAAAAAAAATATATAAAGAAAATTATGAAGTTTAAAAAAATGAAAACTACCGAATATGACAATGAATTAATTGCAATAGTTTTTATTTTAAGGCTATTACTCTTTATGTGTATCCTAAACAACATGTCAAAAATCTAGAAAAAAAAATAATGGTGGAAGCCATCTAAATTCGGTACTTAATTTCTAAGTGAAAGGTCGTGACAATATAGAAATTATATCTGTCAACTACTAGTTCTAGAGAGTTGCTTTTTGTGTCAAATTGTTCAGAATGAGTATGTTCCTATTTGGTCTAATGAGAAATGTGGTCTGAAAATGAATGGACGTGCCCTTATAGACCATTTGCTCATATTGAAAAAAACAGTTCAAGGCCATGACAATAGGCCTACAGTTATTATATCTTGTCAACTGCTAGTCCTTAGAGTTGCGTTTGGTGCCAAATTTTTCATAATGGGGATGTTACTTCCCATTTGGTTTAATGGAAAATGTGGTCTGAAAATGAACGGAAGTGCCCTTATTTGACCTTTGACCCATGTCATAAGACATTTTCATATTTCTTTAACTAAGGATAGTAGAGACTTGAAACTAATCTCAAATTACAGTATACACAATTATGCCTGTTTCCTAGATACATGTTTCTGTTGTTATTGAACAAGATCTGAACTTTGACCTCAGTAATTATATTTTAATTTGCATATTTAATTTTTTCACTAATAATTATTCGATGGTTTACAAAATGCAAAGGCAAACTGCTGCATTATTAGGAAATAAACATAATAGAACCTACCAGGCTAAAATTTGGCATTAGGCTATCTAGAGGTCAAAAGGTCACAGGTCAATATCAAATTATGGAATCGAACTATTGTACTAGTGCAGTCAATATATTTTAAGACCTATCTATGCTTTAGGCTTTGAAATACGCCGAATTATAATAGAGGCCCTAACCCGAAAATGTGTAATCAAAATTGTAATGAAGATTCTCGCATAATCAAGGCAACATAGGGCACACGTCCGTATTTTTCCGTATATGACCAGTCAAGAAGGATGATGTTGCAATTTGCATGCCTATTGGACAAATTTGATATTTTTCTTGCGAGGTAAGCTACTGTAAACTACGCTGTACTAATTTCAATGTTTTGTTCATTCATTCAATTATACTTGAACAACATAGACCTAAGTATAAAGTCCAGAATCATAAATACCGGGATGATGTCCGGTTACACCGGCGGGGGATAGTTTAACCTATAGACCATTATATATTATTTATAGTATATATATTGTAATGTAGTATAAGGTTCATTGGTATTAACTTATATAACAATTGGAATTTGTATATCATCGATTCCCCTTCACCTGTTAAATGTCTTAAAGTGACTTGACAGCTTGAATAATCAATCTGAGTATACAGATAATCTACCATACAATTGGTCATTTATTACACTAGTCAATTGGACTTGACCTTTCTCATACTATGAATCTATAATTGAAAGTTTTAAGCCTGTAAGTCGTGAAGTTTGTTATATATCTTAATTAGCAACTTTTTGTTAAACAAGTTACTAAATCATAGAAAGAATTTTTCTATGATCCAATCAGAAACTAAAGTATGGGGTGACTTAATTGAGACACACCCCATTCATTGAGTATAATAGCCAAACACCCCACATCACTGAATCAGATAGAGTAGTGGTCAGACACCAGAGAGAAGAGATTAAGAACTGACTCCACTCTGAATGGGTTCAACTCTAATAACATCTGAGTAACCTGGAAAATCTTAATCAAAAGTAACATAATGTAACATATACATCATTTGATAGATAATTTTAATGTCAAATATATTGAAATATATCTTCCAGTGACGGGTTAGCTTCGAAATACCATTTTTTTGGCATTAAAATCCAATAGGTGTTTTATTTTGAGAAGGTATCAGGCGAAAAGGTTGTTAGCTTATTATTTTTCGTATTTATTTAAGAAAATATGTAATGCTAATTTTAGAGAAAAAATTAAAAAAATGGGTTTTTTTTATAATTTTGTGGTCACAAAATTAATATAAAGTGTCACCCTATACATCATGTGATAGATAATTTTAATACTAGTTTTCGTATGATACCAAATATTTTAAAATTGAATCTTTTAGTAATGTACTAACTTCAAAATACCATTTTGGTTCCAGTAGGCAAATTTAATTATTTTTTCAAGAAATGAAATATTTAAATATGACAATATGTTGTGTTTTTTTTTTTTTTTTTTTTTTTTTTTTTTTTGGGAGTAAGGATTCCAAGTTTGTAAACGATAGGCCTAACATATTTTGTGTTTTTCTTCATCCTGTAATAAAGTCAGTTAACTTAATGTTATCCATAGAGTGCAGGAGGCCCGTATCCAGAGAGGGAATAACGTTGGTCGTTTATGAGTTTATATGGACTACATTACTATATAGTAGCTAGATCAGGTTTTGTATGCACGTTCGGGAGCAGGGAATAGAGTTTGACCTCAGTAATTGGCCAATGATTTTGGATGATTTTGAACTGCGGCGGAAGGTCAGCCGCTGAGACATGTTTCAAGGCATGCCTATCTACGCACGTACGTTGGTGAACTAAAATTACTTACTTCACTGATTATAATTTGAATGGCTTACAAAACAACAAGTAGAAGTTGATCTTAATTTTGTAACTATCCTTTACTGACAGAGGCTCACAAATTTGAAATTAAAGATATAAATTCTATCTATTTAATAAAGCTATTAAGCAGTAATATTATTTGTAGATATTGTCTGAATAATTTAATATTGAGAGTTTGTCTAAAGGTGTTTAGTTGTCTTTATAGACACATTTGCCTACTTTGCCAGGTGAATTTTCAATGATAACTTTGATAAAAATAATTATCAATTATAACTTTTGTACTGCTCGAATTTAACATTTTTATTCAACTTATGCTTACTATTTTAAAGATTTTTTGCTGTTTGGTGATTTTATTCTATTTTAATGTTTTTACATTCGTATTGCGGGCGTAATAAAGTTCATTCAACAATGTTTTTAAAGGGATAGTCTTTAGTATACATTGTGTAAATAAAAGAAACCAAATTATCTTTTCTAACTTATTTTAAACTTAATTTTGGCATAAAAACTGGTATATTAGGTTTAACTAGGTTTTGTTTGCGTTCACGTGTATTAAAGCCATGTTTTGTAAATTACGGAATTAGCTAAGATAATCAAACCTTTATTACGTTATTTTTTATCATATTTCTTTATGAATACTAAATACAATCTGGTTCATATCTATGTCAAATATACACCTATTCCTTTGTAACACATTCTCAATTACGTGCTTAACACGTTTACAAATATAATCTTCTGTAATACAAAGAACAAAGAGGTGATGGGGTCATTGTACATTAAATAAGTTCTTATAAATCAAACTGGCATGTAGTAACTTAAAGTTAATTAAACTTCCCTTTATTTTAGATTTGACCTTTTTGCAGATACATGGCCATTCGGTTTGACCAATGTAACATACAATCTTAACAGTGTTAACTGAAAGCGAGAAGGGTGGCCGGCCCACATGAAGCTTCTTGCTGCATGATAACAAGCTGCAGAATGAAGACCTCATTAGCTAGCGTAATAAAATGATGACATATTATCAAACCAAAACATAACGTCAGATTGTGACAGAGCCGCTTTCAAGTATATAACATTTTCGTCGTCTTCGCTAAGCATTATCCTAATTATTGCTGATGTCACCCCAGTCGTCATCGAATTCATTTTCATCGAAGCTCGCTTCCAGACAATCTATTACTGTTTCCTCAACGTTAGCATATATTACTACCTCATCGCTGCACTCATTTATTTTCATTTCGGAATCTTCATTGATAGTTGATAAGTTTGTATAATGATCAGAAGATTGATTGCCATTGGAATATTTGATGGTAGCTGCAGGAGTTGAGCATTTTGTGGCGTTATCACTGAAAGATTCCGTATTCTGATGTTTTATAACATCCTTCAAACTAATTGAAAATTGGCCTCTCTTTGCCCGGCGTTTAATGGTACAGTATACTACACCGCAAACTGTAATCACACATATCAATATCATCAAAACTAAAGCAATATATTTTAAGATATCTTTAGATATAGGCCTAAAGTCATTCTTTGAAGACGGATTTATACCTTTCATGGTAGATGTCCAGACATCGCTGGCTGCAGCTGTGAATGAAACAGGATCTATATCGTGAACTGTTGATGTTGGGTTTCCTGATGACGTCTGCAGCTTCAGCCATCCACTGGATACTTCATTTGTCTCATTTTTTGCATTGCATCGAATTAAAAGACCGTTGTCCTTTTCCTGGATGAAATCTATGTGGAGCGACTCACCACTAACAAAAAATCTTCCAGAACTTATTGATATTTTATTATAATTGTATGTCCAACTGGTAACGTTCCAGAAGTGTGGATAGCGACAGGTACATATAAATGCGGCTTTATCCCCAATAACTACTAGTCCATCTAATACATGTCGCACCACGCAATGGTTATTGATAACACACGTTCTGTTTGGTATTCCAAGGCTGTTCTTAACGTTGCATCGTAAGGTCCGCGTGTCGTCTTCCGCAACTTCAAGTTGTAATATGGGCTCATTGTTGTAAGTCCAGTAGATAACATCTCCTTTTGTGCTTGACGTACAAACATATTTTGTATTGTTTATCACACGCTGAATGTAACATAACGGATCCGGTGCAGGTGATACATCCAATTGCGCTTCATTTGAGCGACTTTTCATAGTTCTGTTGTCGGCTACACAGTAATAGATACCTGTATCTTCATACAAAACGGCTGAGATACTTAAATTATAGTTAAATTCATCTTGACTGACAGCGAATCGAGTTTCTAACGAAGGACGCACCAAGTCAAATGCAGTAACTGCTTCACCTTTACGATACCATATTAGCCTATAGATATGTCCTCTGATAGAAGAATCAAACCTACAAGCAAACTTAACACTGTCCCCCTCAGAAACATTGTAACTGTTGGGGTGCTTGATAATCTCCCATCCATCCAATCTACAGATCACAAACATAAGTAGAGCAAAAAAAGCTTCTAGTGATGTCATTATCATGATGTATGATAGCGAGGTGATTTAGACAATAATATTGAGCATTCAAGGCGGTAATGCTGAGTATAGAAAAGAGTAGAAGAAATTGAACAAACACGGAAATCATTAGCATAGTTATTACATTAGTAAATTTAATTGCACAGTGGTCGAAGTTTACAGCAGATAAAGGTGGCAATAATATATGTCCAACTATTGTTTTCACTTTCTGTTGAACATTCTTCATGACTGACAGCTAACTGAATACACTGTGTGACTCTCGTTCAAATGAGCAATTATTTTCCGACATACTCCAGGCCTACACATTATGTGTATGATCAAACAAACTTGTTTCTCTTGTATAACAGGAAATATCTTTCATGCAGAAGTGAGAATCGTAAATATTTTGATAATTTTGATAATACATATATAAGATCAAACTTATTCTCGTAAGTGAATCGGGTGGGAATCGAGCCCACGACCTCCTGATAACTAAACCACCTAGTGTCTAGTGTCCTAGTGTGGTAACCACTAGGTGTCTTAACCACTAGATCACCGAGCTTGCTGCCTGGTGGATAGTGATGAATCTGATCCCCAAGTAGCAGCCGGTACTTTGATATTAACAAGTAAAAGTAACTACAGGCCTATTGATTTAGCCCCTGTACAGTATTTTTTTTTAATTCAATATTTCACACAGAGGCGTCTCACAAGGCACAGTCTTAGCATCGAGGAGACTTATCTAAAGTATTTGAATCTACTTCGATCAGTTCGTGGTGCTTTAAAGGCTCACAATTAGGCTCACACACATTTTTTAACAGGTGACAGACTACTAATATTATAGTATAAGTGGTACGGTAGTAAATCATTGGTGTCTCTCTAAACAACTTATTGCAAAAAGTACTAAATCTTTCTTTTAAACGACTTAAAGCCTGATGATAAACAAAGGTTTATGGTTCGTTTGGGAAACCAATTTTAAGGATTATTTAAATTAAATACTGGAGTTAGAGTACAAGGTGGGAAGACATCCCCGCTTCAGTACCATATTTATATTAACATTCTTAAGCCCCTATCGCACTGGACTTAATTTGGTCAAATTAACCGAGTCACTGGCTAAATTGACCAAAAAAAAATCCAATCCGAACGTCGGATACAATTCCCTCAGGGTTAAATTAACCAAGCCGAATGGTTAATTTTACCGACCTCAGCCTGCCCAGTAAAACCAATCCGAACGTGCAACACGGTTAAAACTTCTTCCATGTTGACACCGCTCGAACAAAACCGGAAGTTGAAGTCACAAACTAGCGCCCTCAATAATATTTTTTTATACACAAGGTTAAATCTTGGTAAAACTATGGTAAAACTAAGCGCGTGAATAATCCAAGTGCGAACAATGGTGAAATGTACCCATGACTTTGGTTAAAGTTACCCTGGTTAAATTTACCATTTTTTAAATCCAGTGCGAATAAGGCTTTAATCTCATTCTTGGTGAATCAAATCATGGCTGCCACCGGGAAACGTAATGCCTATAGTTAATAACCTCAGTTATGCTTATGGCCTTGTTTTACTTGCCTCTTTAGTTCCTTGACTCGCGCAATTAGTTGCACACATCATCAGTGGAGTATCAAGGGGCGGGGAGCACACGCCCTTCCAAAAATTACTAGCGCCCCACCCCCTGTCGTCCTCACAAAAAAATCACTTGTAGTAGATAAAAATCACCTAAAATCACATTATTTTGTAAGTTCGCGACCCTCAACTGATCATCAAGCCCCTCCACTTCACTTTCGCACCTCCCCCCCATTCGGCACCCCCATTTCAAGTCTTCTAGATACCCCAGCAAGCACAAAACGTTCTTATAACGTTCACGAACGTTGCAGTTAACTTGTGAAGAGTATGCAAACGATTATGGCGTTATTTGTAATGAGAAGAAATTTTTCAGTATGTACTTTCTCACTGAAGGTTGAAGCAGCGGTGGCACCAGGACCTGCCCGACGGAGGGGCTAAAGGCCCCGACGGGGGGGGGGGCTAGTGGAGCGAATCGAGTCTCATTTGGCTGGGGGCCGGGGCCGCCTAGCCATGGTAATTTGATGAATTATGATGAATTTTTGATAAATTTTTATTACTTATTTGATAGGCATCGAGTTACTATAATATGACTTCATGTACGCTATGCTTTATAATGTTGAAATCAGCTTCCAAAACCAAAACATTTTGAATAAAGCAAGAAACAAAGAATATGCAATGTAACCATCTAATTTATTTTCAAATCCCCATTCTTGAAAGTGAAATTCTATATTTTGGAAATCTTGCATGAAATCTGTCAACCACGCTGTCATGGTCGAGGTTGCTTCACCTATCACGATGTATTCCAACCATCATGAGGCTATCTAAATGACCATTTGTTATAACAGAACGCAAATTATTTTTACTTAGACTTATTGAATTATTTTTATTATTATTATAATTATTGTTGTTGCTGTTGTTGTTGTGATGAAAGGTTAACACAAACAATATGGTGGCTAAACGAATATTACATGTAAGTATTGTTTTTTATTTGTTTGTTCCCCGGCAAAGTTTATCGTCTTCCCTGACGGGGGGGGGGGTCTATGCTTCCCCGACGGGGAACCCTAACCCTAACTCCCCCGCCCCCCTCTGGCGCCACCACTGGTTTGAAGGCAATCGATTACCAAGCTTTTTGCTAATGAGCTTTTATATTTTGAAAATCATATTTATCTTGGCCACATTTTTACCAATGATAATAGTGTTGAGGCTGATATTAAATTACAGTATATGTATTTACGCATTACAAGCAATTCCCGCAATTGAAGTTCACATATTTACTTAGAAAATTCGTTAAGTTTTGCAGTATGTATTATGTTGCATTATGGTGTGATTATCATCAGAAAAATATCATATCTTTGAATATTTGTTACAATAATTCACTCCGTAAAATATTGAACTTCCGAGAAACCTTAGTGCGATTATGGTGTTCATAGAAAACGGTGTTTCCTCCTTTTTGAATATTTGAGAAAGTCAGTTTTATGACTTTAAGGAATGCATGTTGACTAGCAAAAATTCTTTAGTTAAATGTGATTGTGATTTTTTGCTCACAGACTACAAATTGGACTGTAGATGGAGAGAACTTCTCTTTGGCATAGTTTTAAGGCATGACGCTTACTCTATTTAAAAAAAAAATTATTTTCGTCTGAAAATAAAATACTGAATTGAATTAAGTTGAAAAAAATATATAAGATTATAATTATTCTAAGGCATAATATTGAATATTGCTACATTGTCAGGTTTAAGATCGCCGTAATACATTTTCAGCCTATTGTTCTTTAATATGCTAATTACGCCTTGCTTTATTGCTCACTTGATTGTCGTATGCAAATTTCGTGGTACGCTATCGTTCACTGGTCGTATATT
Source organism: Anneissia japonica (assembly GCF_011630105.1). Lineage (NCBI taxonomy): Eukaryota > Metazoa > Echinodermata > Crinoidea > Comatulida > Comatulidae > Anneissia > Anneissia japonica. Next base: position 1,198,460 of record NW_022726379.1, read on the forward strand.
CTTATGCAAATTGCGTGCTACTTTCTCTGCGGAGGAATGGCTGTAGCGTCGGATGTCGTCTTGCGTAGCGATATCGGCTCCGTAGTATATAATAATTCCGTGCTAAAGCGGTTGCGTTGGTGGAATTTGAATCGGTTGCGATCGATAATGATGTACGAAAACCGTGGCTTTGTCCAGGTCGCTATACACACTAGTATTGCCATAGACTGTAGAGTAAGGCTAGAGTAAAGCCTCATGCAGGGTAATGTTTCTGCGGAAATTGTGATATGTGAAGACCACAGTGACAAGCAGGTTAGACGTCAAAGTAGAATGGTGCGCCATTCTGGAGTGAATTTCTATCTTAAATCCATTTTTGTTGATCTTGAATTTGTATATTGATGTTCGTGAATCCATATCTTGATCTTGCATTCATTTTTTTATGCTATCTAAATCGTATATGATGATCTACATTGAATCCATGTGATGATCTAGGATATAAATTGCCGATGATGATCGTGAATGTGTAAATTGATGATCTTTGAATCTCGTGAGATATGAAGACCAGCTAAATTTGTGAAATGTTAATTTATAATTGATGTATCAGACATGATTTATGTTGCACGTTTTCCAGAGTAACGGAAACTAAGAAAGCTGACTTGTGGTTGAGCGTATACATTAGCCGGAGTTGAGTGAGTGCGATTGAAACCAGAAACATTGATTTGCGTTGGATGCACCTTAGCCAGATTAACTTGCAGTGGGAACATGTTAGCTGGAGTTAAGTGTAATCAAAACGTCTAGCAGTGATTGGTAGTTGACGCACATTAGCCGGAGTGATGTGAGAACTAAGAACAATAACTTGTTTCGTTACATATCTGGAGTGATGCATCACAACCACGTATCGTATTGCACCACGTTATTCATTTAATGAAATACATGTTAATGATATTAAATATATATACGTATTGAATTAATATTATATGTATAGACCAGTTATGTGCATAAGCTTAGATGATATTATAATGCTTGATTATTTGATGCATTAATTGATTATTCATGTCATATTGATCACTATGAATTAATATTTATAATATTTTGTATGTAATGATACTGTTTAGATACTGTCTCTTATACACATCTTACTGTCTCCATTTGTTTTTGCGGATGTAATTTGATGAGAACCTGAAATGGGTTAATAGTAGGGTAATCACGGGTAATATATCTGCACTTTGTAACATCCTTAACTTAATAAAAAAAAAATATATATAATTTTAGAACGACCTTTGCAAATGAAAGACAGATTACCTTTTAAATAATAAAAAATGTTTGTATATAATGTTGACAAAAGCAGATAAGGCACTGATAAAGATTATAGTAAAAACTGGATTATACGGAACATGCTAAAATGTTGTGATAGATATACTCTGCTATTTCCACTATACTGTACTAACGTAATTTGAATAATAAATTCTCACCAGTCCTTGTCCAATATTTTGAGATTCATTAGGTGCAAAATATGCCCTAAATGGTAGACACCTAAAAGAATGGTGCTAATTTTCACAAATTATTTCTATATTAAATGGAATTTTCCTTTTTATTTCGGTAAGGATCCGGAGTGGGGTGTGGATGTGGGGAACATTTAAAGAAAAACACCGCACACGAGATACCCCAAAACTAGTCTACTGATCTGTATAAAAGTGTTCACCAAGAAAATATTAAATTTTGGTGACGAGCGGGAGTAGGGTGTTGATATGAGGAAGAGAAACGTTCCTGACCAGATATCTTAAAACGCAATCGACGACTGATCTTAATGGAATTTAGGTGACGATCCAGATTTGAGAGTTTAAATATCACAAAAACTGATCAACTGATCACTTTTTAGAATGGTTTGTCAATTTCTAAGAAAGAACTGATAACAGGGTGTGGATATGAGGACCATTTAAAAGAACTTTCCAGACCAAGATATCTAGAAAATGATAAATGCATCTGAACAAATTTCCTGGAATAGTTCATGGTCCAAGGAACAATGATTGAAGGCTTTTTATGGTTACTGGATTGCACATAACTAAACGGTATTAGTTGTCTAGTTCTTTATTAAGACGTTCGCTTTGTAATCGATAGGTCCCGGGTTCGAAAACTGGTGGAGGTTTGAGATTCTGTTTTCTTCATTTTTTTTCAAAAGGAAAATATACGTGGGAATTTCATACAGGGGGGTAATTATGATGTAGGTGTAGATACACACTTATTGTTATTACTCTATTACTTGTACTAGTACTATTGTCACACAGTGACTAAACGGCTCAATAGGAGGCCGATATTGTGAAGGAACTAAAGATTCTAACGATGTGTATTAAAGTTACCATAGCACTGGAAAATCGAAGCTGTCCCACTGGCTCTGCCATTTGGTCCTTTGCCCCGACAATAGCAAACCTGGCTACGGACTAGAAGTTTTATACTTCATAATTTAATAGCAACTAAAGAACTGGTTGTTTGTACTTAATCTGAATCGATCGCTTGTGAATCGTTAGTTACCCCATTAAATATGTTTGCATAATTGTGCAGTATAAGTTTACACATTTTTTTATGCCCAATGGAAGTGCAAAATTAGCTGGTCCATAATTTATTGTGTGGAAAGCAAGTCTTATACAGTATTCGTTTATATACGAAATAGTTAATCTTTTATGAGTTGATATATAAACTATATTTTGTGTCATAGCTCAGTTGGTAGAGTATCCAAACAGTAATCGGAAGGTCTTGGGTTCGAATCTCGCTAGGAACATACGTTTTTCTCAAATATTTATTACCGTACCTTCTTTAATTATCACCAGTAGAGGTGTATCTGCATATTAAAGTTACTTTCGTATGGATTATATTACTCTATTAGTTTGAACAGGTTTTGTATGCACGGTCAGGGGTAGAATATTTGACGTCAGTGATTGGTTCAGAGTGGCCAATTATGTTTGGTTGATAACAGATTTTGAAAATATGGCGGAAGTTCAAAAGTCAGCGTTAAATGTTATAGCCATGAAGCTCGTATACTTTGGAAACCAATCGTAGAAAGTTATTTTAAGGTGTTAATTTGTTACAGCGGAAAATCATTGCTTGTATTTAGTGAGAGCATCCTAGCTCAGTCAGCTTAACTGATGGTAGCCACTGTGTGCGCGCTGATCCGTCCTCGATTCTATTTCCATCGCTGCTCTCCTTGTGTTTCAGCTAGAGGGCTGAAATGCAAGTTACGATAGTGCACCGTCTGTCGGATGAGACGTTTAAGCCGTTGGTCCCGTGTGCATTATGGCCAGTGTGAACACAGTACACTATTTGGTAAAGAGTAAGGGATTGCCCCCCGGTGTACTGCCCGATCACCACCCGAAGGACGCCACTAGAAATTAGTCTTCTTCAGACATTTGTGGCTTATCCTTGGTGTGTTTACACCGAATAAATAATAAATCCATCCATCAATATATACTTTAATCGTACATATAACAAAATAATAACAGGAAATGCCTTTTATCACCTTTGACACAAGTTACAAGGCATATATTCCTATCTCCTTACATACTGGTTGAAGACATCCTGATGTTGTTCGTTCTCATCATAATCACTAGATATTCGTTCCTGAGTATAATTTGATGGCTTACAAAACAACAGGTAGACGTCTGTTTTAATTTTGTAACTGTTCTTTACTGAAAAAAGCCCAAAAATGTGGAATGATCTTTCAACAAGCTGGTAATTCATTTTAAACTTTAGCTCTTTGAAACGAAATATCAGATTATCAGCCATACTGAAAGGAAATATTTCCGGTCTTCCACATTCAGCCTATACTAACATAACTGTTGTAACTCAAATTGCGATTAATAGATCCAAACGATCGACAGGATATGACAAAAAACACAAATCCAATCACCTAATTCTTAATAGCTTTATATGGACAGCTTGTCTAAATGTATTTGGTTGTGTTATAGACACATTTACCCAGTTTTAACTATCTTAATGTTAACTTTGGTAAAAAAAAAAAAAAAAATTTATACTGATTGAATTAATCATTCTTATTCATCTTACACAATTATTGTCAAAAGCATTTTCTTAATTAATTATAAATACGGCAAAGCAGTTTATTGGCTTTCTTGTTTGTTGATTCTATTCTATTTTACTGTTTTCACACATTCGTAATGCGGGCGTAATCAAATTTTAAAGGTAAAGATAGATAAACGTATCAAACACATTCTAAACTTAAGTTCGGCATAAAAACTAGTATAATAGGTTTAACTAAGTTTTGTTTGCGTTCACGTGTATTAAGCAATGTTTTGAAAATTACAGTATTAGCTATTAACCTCATCAATCATTTATAACGTTATTTTTTATCTTTTTTTTTTAATAAATACTAAATACAATCTAGTACATTATTATAGCTTTCGTGTTGTATTATAACAAGTTGCAGAATCAAACCTCGTTTCAGCTGGCGTAATAGCAGAAAATAGTTAAATTAACTGCTCCGTGATAATATGACAACCTCGTTTCAGCGGGCGTAATAGCAGGGAACAGATAGATTAACAAATTGTTCCGTGGTGAAGATGACATATAAATATTATTATATTATTTAAATATGATTTAAACCTTGATCAAACAAAAAACAAACGTCAGGTTTCAAGTGTAGCATTTTCGTCGCCTTTGCTAATCATTACCACAGACGTCGTATTCAAATTCGTTTTCACCAAAGCCTGCTTCTGACAATCTATTACCGTTTCCTCAACGTTAGCACATACTAGTACTTCATCGTTGGCATCTTTTTTGTAACTTCGTAGTCTTCATTTATAGTTGATAAGTTTGCATAATGCTTAGAAGGTTGATGGTCATTAAAATTGATTGTAGCTGCAGGAGCTGAGCATTATGTGTCGTTATCATTGGCAGACAATTCAATATCCTGGTCGTTTATAACGTCCTCTAAATTGATTGAAATTTGACCTCTCTTTGCCAGACATGGTACAGTACACTGCACAGCCAACTGTTCAATCAGACATAGAGGGACTCTTACAGATGGAGTAAACCACCTCAGTCCCAACATAGTTGAGGGTGAGGTAAGGGAATTTCTGATTAAGGCACCTCTTCAATTTGAATACAATTTTCTTTTTTCTCCACACTTGAATTTAAAGAAAAAATGCATGGGCCCCCTTGAATCTGCCACTGAAATACTCAATGTATATTTAATCATAATCATGCCCACTTATATATTTTCGGGCAAACTAACATTCATAAAAATAATGATTTATTCATTAGGCCTACTGATTAGGCCTAGTTTGACGTATTCGAATCATCAAACAAAACAAATAAGATAAACTTTATCTTTTAAAACATGTACTTGTAATATCAAAATTATCTTAAAGCTAAATTAGTCATAATGATCCATGTTATAGTATGAATTTTTAAATTACTTTGTATTTTTTTGTATGTTTTGTTTTGAGATCAACATTTTTTGTGGGGTGTGGGGTGGGAAATACTTTATTTTATTACGTACATGCATCTATAGTGACTATTGTTAATATCATCATCATCATCATCATTATCATCATCATTCATCATCATCATCATCATTATCATTATTATTCTTAAAATAACATTTAGGGCTATAATTGAAATTATTAAAATTTCAAATGTTGATAAACAAAATTGTTACGCTACTACTCATTACATAAATTAAATATTATATATTAAATATATTAAATATTAAAATTAATTAAAATTATATTTATTAATACAACAAATTGAGTTGAATTTCAATATCAAAAATACAGAAAATATCAAATTGCAGTTAAAAAATATATGAAAAATATTAAAATTAAATAATATTTATTATTATTATTATTATTATTATTATTATTATTTTCACCATTAATATAATTATTAATATTGGCATTATTGTTATTATAATTTATCATTATTTATTATTATTATTATTATTATTATTATTATTGTTATTATTATTATTATTATTATTATTATTGAAATAAGTTGAGGTAGAAAACCTTTTGATCTTAATTATGGCTGAGCTTGTCTTGCAAATTGCAATGCTATAAAATAAGACTAGTGATTGTAACGTTTTTGTTTTATTTAGGAAGAGGTGAAATTAATTAATTAAAAAAAAGTCTTTTTTAGAACCAAGCGCAAAAGCCAGGTGGACCTGAGTAACGCGAGTTCAATTGAAGAGCAAACTAAAAACTGAAGTGGAAATTGAGCGGCCAAAATTTAAATGGATATCTGGATTTAGATGGATGAGCCCGTCCAAGTCTGTTTTGATGTTAGAAAGCGGGATGTGCAGTCGTGTCGTGAGAAGAACACTTGTATTTCGGAATAGAACATTTTCCGTCTGGTAGCTAATGTAATATTTATTGTTGTACGCGTTTAATCTATCATTGTTATAACCAAATGTCTGAATAAAATTGAAATATTTGTTTAGAATTGTAATACTACGAGTGCTCAGTTTTATTGGTTTGAAATGTCTTAGCATGAACTTGTTTCCTCCAAAAAAGATTTTTGGTTTATAATGTTTACACAAGCATTTAATATAAAGAATATATTAAAAACTGAATTATGGAGTGCATGCTAGAAACTGCGTTGGTCTGACTGACTCTGTCCCAGAATACAGTAGTCGGTGAAAGGACGGGCCTTGTATATCAGTACTAAGCCATTCTCGTTAAAATGTTTTACAAGTGCGAAAAGTAAGCTTTGACCTTTTACTCACGCCTAGCCTGTATGACATGTTCTTGGAAGCTAATATTTTTTTGTCAATCGTTATTCCGTTGAGTTTTACATGTTGTTTCTACCCTAATCTTTCCGTTCTTGTATCTTCTTGAAACTTTGTTCAAGCAAATTCCATTGTAACAAAGTTGTGCAAAGTAAAACATGGCGTCATTCCCAGCGGTGGCTACATAAATTTGCCAACAAGATGTCCAAGGGTTGGGGAGGGTCCAAACCATTGAACCAAGGAGCCAACTAGAGCCTCAGTCCGAACTCCGGAATAAAAAATATACCTGGTAGGGTTCACGGGGAGAGTTTTTATGGTTTAGTATAGTTAGACTAGAAAAAAAATCTGAAAAAAATGAGTTAGGGGGAGTGGAATGTTAGAATCAATCCACATAGCCAGATATCCTAATTATTTCCTTCTGGTCACCCTAAGCCCTGTTGACACTTGATTTTACTCCTTGTATACAAATGGCGGCCGTTTTTCAAAATGGCCGCCAAATTTGTCTAAAATGTGCATAAAATTGAAGCTAAATAAGCTACAGATATGATTTTGAGGTATAAACTCATAATTTCTAGACAGGCAACAAACTAGACATATAAAAATTACTGACACTCAAGCCAGAATGGAACATAATTAAAAAATAGGTGTTTATTTGTCAAATCGACAAATATACTTACTTAAAATGTACATAAAATAAGAACGAGTATATAAGCTAGTTTTCTATGTAATCCAGATAGACTTTTGAACAAAAATAGATTTTTTGACTAATTTTATCATTTTTACTGCGCTGAATTAAAAAAAGTTAGGTGCCATTTTTTTCCCAAAGTCATCGGCCGCCATTTTGAATTTCAAGATGGCTGACGCACCACATAAAACATGGTCATGATTGGTGTCAATAGAAAGCAGTGGCGGATCCAGGGGGGTTCAAGGGGTTCGGACGAACTCCCCTCTGTGAAGAAACGTAACAAAATACTATTCCTGACTTACAAAACGCATTATCAACCGTTTCTCGCGCATCGTGCGGGACGGTCCCGCTTCAAAGTGATT
>NW_022726380.1:0-610 GCF_011630105.1 Anneissia japonica
GTATAAAGTTGGTTGGAAAATCAATTTAAGGAAAATTAAGTGTGTGTATGTATTTTGTTACCTCCGCCACAGAGATTATGTATTCCCCCATGTCTGTCTGTTCTTTTAGCAATATTACACACAAAAAAAAAAAAAAAATCAAAAAATGGATCATCATAAAGTTTAGTGGAATGATAATTAACTTTTGGAAAAAAGGTCAAAGGACAAGGACCGTGATGATTGAAAACAAAGAGGCATACAGCTATTACACCTCATGAGACCAGCCTTTCTTTTTCTTTGTATTTCTATACTTATTTTTTTATTTATTCATAACTGCAAAGCCATTCAGCCATTCATGTTCTATCAAATTTATGAATGCTTATAAATTTTAAAAAATTGTGGCCGATTTTGGTAATTAATGATGCAATGTAAGGCCTTACATTGAATAACATTCTTTTACCTCTGTCACATATATCTTGATCCATGATTTGTCAGCTGAAGGTGGTGCTACAAACTGTGGTTCACTGTCGTCGAAAGAAGTCCCAATTCTGTACAATAAAACAATAAAAATAATAACAAAATAAATGTTGGTGCACTATACTACTACTACTAGCATAATATTAGACCCACC
>NW_022726381.1:0-616 GCF_011630105.1 Anneissia japonica
GTCGTCCGGCTCCCATCGGCACAGCGATATTCCGCAGAAGAAACACCTGGCGTTATCTTCGAAACTCCCGTAGAAGAACCCCGCTTCCGACATCGACCTTCCGTCGGGTCTGTCGTGCGGCCAGTTGCGAAAGGTTTTCACCCTGTCTTCCCCGTCTTTAAATTTTGGAAAGGTAGCGGTTCTCTGCATAATTTCCTTTTGCATTACCTACTGATAATAGACTGATTTCTAATGAAGACAAATATGCACAATAACAACTTTATATTGTTTTTTGTAATAAAGACTTTATTGAAGACAAAACAGAATATAAGATTTCGTGTTTTTCTTTTTGCTTTAGTATTTAATATATCGGAACATTTTTTTTTTTAAATTTTATTCCGAAGGCGGGTTGTACTTCAACATTTTCGAGAACAGCCAGTCGTCCAGTTGCTGTTCCTGTTCTTCGTCTCCGTAAACGACCGTGTCTTGGTCGGAAATGTCCTGTTCGTCCGACGATTCGACTGGAAGCTGAGAATCCCCCGGAAAGTAATCGGCGAGGTTTCCTTCTCCGGCTGTTCGTTCGTCGTCGACGGGAAGTTGAGAGTCCTCGGGAAAGAATTCCGTTAGGTTTCCTTTG
>NW_022726382.1:0-609 GCF_011630105.1 Anneissia japonica
GATGGTTAATTGTTTTTAGAATTTGAACCAAAATTTGTTCATTTTTATTTGTTTGTTTTAATTTCATTACTATGAACACACTTACACACACAAACACAACTTACTTTTAACCATAATTAATCTTTAGATTTGTAAAGACACACATTATGAAATTAAGTACTAAAATAGATTCTGATATTGGTAGCTATATAATAATATACTATAAATATTTTCCAATAAACTTTATTTAATATAATAATGTTGTTATTATTATTATGAATTATAAGTATGATTTTTGTTATAATAATCATTATAATTTATTTTTATTCAATTTCAGTAATTGCAATTATTACTTATATTAATAATAAATAGTTTCAAACAGTGTTAGTATTATCATAATATAACATTTACCTATTCAATATTATTAACTTTATTAATATTAATAATTATTATCAGTCAATCTAATTGCTGATTATTACATCAATATTATTATTACTATCATTATTATCATCATCAATTATCAATACATTATCTGATCAAATATAATTTGCATATTTCTGAGTTAGGCTAAACGTACGTGGGGCCAGTTGTGATACGACATTAAGGTCGTCAACTTCCTCTTCAGGTGGT
>NW_022726383.1:0-529 GCF_011630105.1 Anneissia japonica
AAAAAAAAGGTTCGATATTCATAATAACCAAAAGAGGTTCGCTATTCATAATAAAAAGAAGGGTTCGCAATTCATAATACAGAAAACGTTCACTAGTTAATAATTTAAAAAAAGGTAATAAATCAATTAAAAAAATAAAGGTTTGTCATAATAAAAAAGCTAATTATAGTTTGAAAAGAAAAATGGTTTACTGGTCATTACAATAAGAGTGAAAGCTAGTCATAATCCTGCATTTCAATTTCACCCCCACATAACGACACTTCCTTGCACTCCGCCCGGCACAATTTTCCCCATTAAACCACCACCCTCTTTATTGTCATTCCTTGAGTTCTTTTGGTTTTAACTGTATTTTTTTATTGATAAGCCTAATGTCAATAAATAAAGTGTACATACTCAGTTATAATTATACGCTTTTTCATCTCACGTGAAATGAAAACTACAGTAAAAAAAAATATATTAATCAAGTGAAAACAATTCTAAATACTACGTAACATCAGTGTAACATTGTATTACTATACATATATATATA
>NW_022726384.1:0-842 GCF_011630105.1 Anneissia japonica
GTGAGTATACTCCAAAACGTAAACCAAGCTTATTCAAAATTTGAAACCAAATTAAAAGTTTTATAAAATAAACACTTTCCAAATAAAATTCAAAAAAATGCAACATATTTACGTAATCCAACCGAACGAAACAAAATTAAGTACAGTGAATTTCGTAACACTTTAAATTCCCTCTTCAAACGTGTTAAAATTGATTATTATTTAAACAGATTTCTTCAGTGTAAGCTCGATATCAAAGGGACATGGTGTATAATTAATACATTGATGAAAAGGTCTTCGAACACAAACACTGATGTAATAATAGATGATAACGGTGAACCTATGAAAGATTCAACTGAAATTGCAAATGCGTTTAATAAGTTTTTTGTTGAAATAGGCCCAACCCTTTCTAATAAAATGCCGACAAACCGACCCGAATTTAATAAATATTTACCTCAACCTACCCTGAATTCATTGTTTATGCTTCCAGTATCGGACACTGAAATTATAGACATTGTTAATGGCTTTAAAACTAATAAAGCACAGGGACTTGACGAATTTAGCCCAAAAGTTATAAAACAATCAATTTATTTTTTAGTTAAACCTCTTTGCCATATATTTAATTTATCTTTAAAAAATTGGGTTTTCCCAGATCAATTGAAATTAGCGAGAGTCTCCCCTATTTTCAAAATGGGTAGGAAGGATTCATTGTCCAATTACCGACCAATATCTGTTCTTACTGCATTCTCCAAAATATTAGAACGTATTATTTACAATAGAACGTATGCTTTTATTTTAAAAAAAAACGATATTCTTTTTGATAAGCAATTTGGGTTTCGTAAAAACTTTGACACATAATTCCT
>NW_022726385.1:0-695 GCF_011630105.1 Anneissia japonica
ACCGTAGCCTCCGGCACGCACTGCGAGGTCGGGAGATTCGCATGCATGTTGACGAGTCGGTCCGGCTACTCTCTGTCCGTCGGCGCCGGAGTGAATACCACTACGCAGGGTGACGCCGAATACTTGCAGAGATTGTCGGCTACGCTCAACAGCTTCACTATGCGGTCATGCCGCTCCGGTAGATACCTGTCATCGGAAGTAAACGGAACGATAACGGCCGTTGACGAGTGCGAAGGGGACCTCTGTCACTGGCAGGAGAAACAGACGTGGAAAGGTAGCGCGTTCAAGAATATGGCCACCGGACGTTACCTGTCTATAAGAAAGAACGGCGAACCGTCCTCTTCCTGCTCTTCGAAAGCATCGAGAAAAAGAGCCAACTTCATCTTCCACAGTTGTAAAGTTGTTGTTTAAAATCCAATAGATAAAAAAAAATATGTAGATAGAATAGAGAAAAAAATAAAAGTTGTTGACAAAAAGAATAAATTGCGTTTCTATCTTTTCTTACACGCGTTTTATGCGTGTGTGTTTGTGTGTGTACGTCCAGAGAAGTGATGATGTTTGATCTTAGTGACTCCGTTACCCACGAAAAGCATATTGCCAATATTTCTATATATTTGTTGACATTCACGACGAACGTGACTCTAGCGAATTAATGACAAAATTATGACGTTTCACAGCCACACACTCACACACTG
>NW_022726386.1:0-1082 GCF_011630105.1 Anneissia japonica
GATGGATATGTGCGCTATATAAAACTACACTATTATTATTATTATTATTATTATTATTATTATTACTTTTTGTATACAGCACCATTTTTTTCACTTCTACCTCTCCACATTTACTATTTACATGTGTCTGTTTCCTGTGATTTTCATATAAAGCCTTTTAAGAGAAATAGATTTTATATGAATATGTTAACAGTGCAATAGTTCCATTTCCGGTAATTTAGAAATACAGGTACCTATTCTTAACAATTTGCTTACCTCAGCGACAACCATGGTGGGGCTGAGGTGCGTGTCCACCTGTCGGGGACCTTGAACCCGTCGTTGGGTATTGGTTATGTATTAGTAATGACATATAGCTGTCTTATTATATCTCTATGGTAATAACCCCAAAATAGCCATATTATTATTATCACTATTATTATTATTATCAATCAATCACTATATTTATAGACCACTTGACTACTTCTATCTAGGCTTAACGGCTCAGAGATACCAGTGGATACTCCCCGTGGATAAGACACAATCTATTTTAATATATATATATATATATATTTCAATTTGTTTTGATGCGTATGGAGTGTGTAGGTGTTTTTGAATTCTACTTACACGTTCCTTCTACGAAATGAGCTTGGCTTATTGAAATGTAGTCTACGTTCGTACTTCCTATATTAATTAAGCTTACGTTGAAGGTCACCAATTCCTGGTGGAATAAATGAAATAACGTATATTAGTAATATTTTTGTAAATACATTTTGACATTGCGGATCGATCGAACGATCAATCAATAGGCCCTACTTTAGAAAATACTTCGATGCTAAACAACATTATCACCAATATAACGTGAAGCATTTAATTACAAAACAAAACAAATCTATTAAAATTACACAAGAATATTCAATGAAATGTGATCAAAAATTAAAAGAAAATTAGTACGGAAAAAAGTTTTCGAAATTTAGTACCAATAAATGGGTACTTTGCAGATGGCAGTTGCCATAGGAGGACATTGGCCGAGTAATAGGTGGGTGCTCAAAATGTTTTTCGTAGGCATTTGTTACAAGCTGGCAACAAGGTGAATCCTCATCACC
>NW_022726387.1:0-673 GCF_011630105.1 Anneissia japonica
CACTTTTCACATATACCTATAGCCCCCCTAACCAAAACTTCTGGATCCGCCCTTGCCACCCCGCCCAGTAAACGGAAAGCTGAATATTCATAGATAAAAAAAAATATATATGGTTCGTGTGTTAATCGAATACACAACATCCAGGTTTGCTATTTATTATCCACCATCAACTAAACAGCCTTAAAAAAATTGTAAAAAAATTGGTTCGTGTGGGAATTAAACACACAACCACCAGGTTTGCTATTCATTATCCACCTTCACCCTTAAAAAAAAATGGGTTCGTGTGGGAATCGAACCCACTATCAACTAAACTGCCTTAAAAAAAATTTTTTTTTTTAAACCTGGCTCGTGTGGGAATCGAACCCACGACCTTAAAAAAATAAATAAATAAAAAAAAAAAATTGCCCCGTGTGGGAATCGAACCCACGATCGCTGAGTTTACTACCCCTGATCCAGCACGACTAAACGGAGGGAGGTAAACCACGGCCCCTAAGCCATAAATGCAATAAACCTAGTACCACACCAAGTACCTGTTAGTCAACCTACTAGAAAAAATTCTTCGTATATATACACTACAGGTTAATAATACGCATGGTCATGGTGTCAACAAAATGGGCCGTGGGCCAAGAGGGTTTATTTTTTTGTCTAAAAATATATAATTAAATTTATAATC
>NW_022726388.1:0-447 GCF_011630105.1 Anneissia japonica
CGTGCATGTATGAATCTCGTGCCAATTTTGAGATATCGTGCTAACAAGAAATGGGAAAAAAAAAAAAGAAGATCTCTGACAATAACAAGAGGTGATCCGCTAGTGTAGCGGATCACCAACTAGATTTGAACTCGTCACTGAGGACGAGTTAGGTGATCCGCCGCACTTTGACCCTCACGAAGCACGCACCTTTCTGATTGAAAAGTATTATATGCTAAAACATGCTCTATTTAAAGAGTAATTTTGAGCATTTTAAAGGGAATTTTAAAGGAAAAGAGTAATTTTGAGCATTTTAAGGACTTACGAATGTATAAATATACGTCTTAACATCCGTGTACACGGTAGTATTAATACAGTGTCAGAAACCCAACACATGTAACCGAAACGTAATTTCCAGCTTCAGTACGTGCTGTTGGCGTGGAAATGAGCGTACGGCTCGTCAATTTT
>NW_022726388.1:483-2887 GCF_011630105.1 Anneissia japonica
TTTGGAATATTCAAAATGACTTGAAACGTGCTTTAAAATATCTGAAAAGTGATATTAACAATTTTAAAATTTTAACGCACAAGTACGAATACCTTATACGACGTGCCTGGCGACGGTAATGCCACATGAATTTAAACCTTGTCAAGTTTAATTTAAAACCTCCTGTTGGTTGGTAATGCCACACGAATTTTGCCTTTACAGTATACGAACTATCGGTCTGATAGTGTCGAAATACAGTCTGCCGCCCTCTATTTTCAATGTGTTTACATCTTTTGAGAAAGAAAGATGAGAAGGCTCCAAAAAAGCATTCTTTTTGAACATGATGACGTCATCAAAATAAAAACTAGATTTGAACTCGTCACTGAGGACGAGTTAGGTGATCCGCCGCACTTTTACCCACGAGGAAGTGTGCGCGTGGCGGATTGAACAATAATTAAATGCTGATAATGGCAAAATACGCTAATTCAGTTGGTTAAAAAAGCATTTTGAAAGATTTACTCATGCGTATGCACACGTCATGACGCACGTGCGCATCTTAATGTCACTGTTGTCTTTTGATATGAGATATATATGTATCAACTTTCATTGACAAACGCCTGTTTGTGAAGGAGTAATGATCATTCATAGTATTTATCATATAAAAATTCAGTTATTTTTACTTCAGGATGGCAATATGGTGACGTCACAATGTCCGATCAGCTATTATGATATATAAAATCATATCTACAACTCATGTGCTTTTAGAATATGTAATAAAAATTGGGGGTCACCTTTCATCCTAAGGAGCTATATTTGATTATAAATAGGCATAATTTTAAGCATATGAAATATTTGACGCACGCGTACGCGCACGTTAAGACGCGCAAACAAAAAAGTAAGATACCTAACATTACACCTTGACCTGAAGTATAAGCCCATTTAATATTATTCAGAAATGACAATGGTTAAGATGATATGACGTCATCAACGTTTTGAAAAAAGAAATATATTTTTTTTTCTTGTTTTTAAATTCAGATGGCAATATGATGACGTCACAATGTCCGATCAGCTATTATGATATATAAAATCACATCTACAGCTCATGTGCTTTCAGAATATGTAATAAAAGTTAGGGGTCACCTTTCATCCTAAGGAGCTATAACTGATTTAAAAAAAGACATGATATAAAGCATATCTTAATTTTGACGCACGCGAACGCTCGCGTTATTACGCGCGCACAAAAATATAATGTACATAACATTAAACCATGGCCTGAAGTTTATACCCACTAAATATGATTCAGAAATCACGACTGATTAAGGTGATTATGGGGTCATCAAAGGCTGGACGAAAGGAAGATGAAGGGGTAAGCAAAACCCTATATTTTGACCATGATGACGTCATCAAAATGTAAAAAATTGCAACATATATGAAAGACAATTGCCTCAGCTACAACATACTCAAAGTTGGAAGACAATCCATCAAAAATAAGCGAGATACGCTCAAATGCGCATATGCTAAAATGAGGTCATCGATAATATTCAGTTTGTTGAATTCAAATGGCAATATGATGACGTCATAATGTCCGATCAGCCATTATGACCTATAAAATCATATTTGCAACTCATCTGCTTTCAGAATATGTAATAAAAATTGGGGGTCACCTTTCATCCTAATGAGCTGTAACTGTTTAAATTTAGGCCTGATTTTAGTAAAATTTCACTGTATATCGGCATAAATGCGCACGAAGGTCACTATGTTTGATGCGTGTGTACGGCATTGTTATTGGCCATAGAGTGATTGAAAAAATTGGAAACTTGTCTAAACAATGTCAGGAAACCAAAATTTGACAAAAAAAATAATTTCTAGCTTCCATACGTGCTGCGCGCTTAAAAATGCGCACGCGTAGTGGTAAATTTAAAAAAAAATTGAATTGCTCAAAATGGCCTGAAACGTGTTCTAATTTAATCTAAATGTGATTTCAAGCAATTAAAAAGTTTGACGCATGCGTACGCGCGCGTTATTACGCGCACGCGTCAAATTTGGGTAAATTACATTTAACATTGACCTGAAGTTAATGCTCACTTAATACGATTTCGAAATGGCTATTGGTTAGGCTAATATGATCGATAATGTAAAAACGCAAAATTGCGCGTAGATGACGTCACGCATAACTGCGCACTTTGAAAACCTTATTGTGACTATTCCAGGCTAAGCTAAATGTTTGTTGAAACGTGCATGTATGAATCTCGTGCCAATTTTTAGATATCGTGCTAACAAGAAATGGGAAAAAAAAAAGATCTCTGACAATAACAAGAGGTGATCCGCTAGTGTAGCGGATCACCAAATAAAGGGACACCTCCGAAAGAGAATTGATTTAGCTATAACATACTCACAGGTGGGAGACAATCAATCAAGATAAGCG
>NW_022726389.1:0-1016 GCF_011630105.1 Anneissia japonica
GCCTTTCAGATGTGCGCGATCGTCCTTGTCTTCCTGTTCCACTTCGTTCGGAGTCAAGCTCAACATTTTCTCTTTTAGGTCCACCACGGCGCGGATGTCGTCCGACATGCTGATCAGCTGAACCGTGAACCAATCCACGTGACGGACGTCGAGGAAGACGACACTACCCGGCGCGACAACGTCCCCGACGAGGGAACCGCAGAATGGAGATATGCGTTTCGCCACGAGAGCGACAGTTGGAAGGAAGTCCGTTCGAAAGAACGAAGGATCGTCGTTCGGAATCGGAAACTTGACTATTTCGCAATCGCACTTGGACCCTCGAGAGAAGCACACGGTGCCCACCAACCGGGAGCAGTCGATGCAACAGTGCATCCCTTCTTCGCATGATGACAGCAGCACTCTGAGATCCAACCCGGAAATTGTAGATTCCATAATATTTTTTTCCACTTTGAATATTCGTAATAACGAAGGACTTTATTTATGTTAGTACTTTGTTGCTCATCAATAAAGTTAAAAATTAAAAAAAACAAAAGAAAAAAAACAAAAAACGTATTTTGTGGCCATTTTTTTCTTGAAACGTGTTTACGTAATTTCGAAAGCGAATGATCTTGCTGCGATGAAACTTTCGGTTTCGGAGTCTCTCAAGTACACGTGAAACCACCCGTGATCCCTGATACACGAATTCAGCGATCTTTTATCGTATATGCAACGATCGAACAGCAAATATTCAAAGTGATGTTGGTGAAAATCCGGACCTGAAGGTTTCACGGCATTCACCAACTTTTCGGGATCGACGTCCATGCCGGATAGCAGCAGGTGCCAGCGCGTGTTCTTCAGAGTCACGCGCACTTCGGCGAATGTCGGTCCCACGCACCCGTCAAGTTTCAGAGTCGCCAACGTGTTGCAGTTGTTCAGAAGCACGTTCAGGAAGGCGTCGGTGACCTCGGTGTAGTGTATCTCCAACGTCCGCAGGACGTTCCACCGATTTGCTGCTACGGCGTTTGCGATATCCGAAT
>NW_022726390.1:0-1249 GCF_011630105.1 Anneissia japonica
GTGCTATTCCCCTCAAAAAGTACTATTCCCCTAGAAAATAGTACTTTTTTGCCCTGGAGCTTGATATTCAAATTCTAGGCCCACTTAACATCGCGCTGACGGTAAATTGGACTGCAACATCTACGACGAAAGAGATTGGCCCTTGATCGTGCCACGGATCATGCAGTAGACAATAAACAACTATGGAGGCTGGCCTATTCGGTTTGAGCTGGATGGACTAGCCTAGGCCTAGCATTACTTCTTGATGAAGCTGATGGCAAAAGCATGAAAAGACAAATTAAATATGTCTTGTCAATATTTGACAAATATTGCAAGACAATGGGTGCTGTTGAAATTGAGGAAATGATCAAAGAAGAGCTAAACACACTCTTTGATCGCCTAGGCTAGTGTGTAGGCCTGTAGGCTAGGAAGTAAGTACTTTTTTAGGTTTCGTAGAATCTATGTATGAGGTATATAAAACAAATATTGACTGCTCTACATTTGGGGAATTGTGAAATCTATTTCCCCTCAGTGATGTGAAGACTGTAGCAGGAGACACCCCCCTCCCCCTTCCAATTTCATAAGTCAAGAAGAAGCCCGAAAATTGTTGCAATAAACTACAAAAAAATTTTACCACCTCAGCCCCAACTATGGGTGTGGACTCGGCTTTGAAGTAGGTAAAGTATATACATCAAAGACAATGTTTTTAATGTTTTTAGTTTTCCTATAGTACCGTACATCTCTATGGGTGCCGAAAATAGCTGATAATCATGAGAATTTGTTGGCGCTTCGTTTTGACTATATAATGATTATATGATGATGATGAATTTTACTATTTAAAAGTGTCATTTTTAGCCATCTAGAGGTGCTATTTCCTCAAATTTTCTCACCTCACCTCAACCATGGGGAGGGGGTGCTGAAGCAGTTGTCGACTCATGGCTTTGAAGTACGGTAGGTAAAGTAAATACATCAAAGACAATGTTTTTAAGTTTTATTTTCTATGGTATATCATACATATTATTAATTAGATCTCTGTGTTTGCCGAAAATCACTGATAAAGGATCATGAGAATTTGGTGGCACTTCATTTTGACTATATAATGGTGATGTGATGATGATGAATTTTACTATATAATCTACAGGTACTATTTTCCTTTCAAAACAGATCTGCGCCCTTGCACGCACCCCCTACCACTACCTGCATCCGCCCCAGGAGTAGTATCATTAGCATAGATAATTGCATTAAACAGTGGTTGTAGTCTATTATTGTT
>NW_022726391.1:0-743 GCF_011630105.1 Anneissia japonica
GCCGTGCGTCACTCAAAATGATTCAAGATAGTCCAAGGGCGAAAAATATGACAATTATAAGCTTTAAAGGCTTATTTAATTGATTTTATATTTAAAAATCATTATTTTAATTCAGAGGTATGCCAACTGACCCCTATCCTCAACTCAGGGGTGGCGCCAGCGGGGGAGCGGGGCGTCGCCCCCCCCCCCCCCCCCCCCCCTCGGGGCAAATCCTGGCACCACCCATGCCTCAATTCTCGCCAAGTAGTAACCTATGCTGCTCTCCTAAACCATAGCTTATCGCAATCGATATTTCTAATGTCTACACAATTCTGGTTAATAACGCAAACCCTCCCCGTGTTGACGATACCCGGGCAACAATTCTAAAATTTTTAAAACACATTACTAGATATTTATTTCTATTTTTATTTATTTATTTATTCTTTATACTGGGTTACCTCTTCAGTAAGAAGTTACTGTTCTCCCAGAGGGCCCAGTACATCATATCAGTCCTAGCATAAATAATTATAACATACTAAGCTATATACACATTGTTTCAACCCTCTCAACTTTTTCCACCCCTCCCAACACCACACCCGTGACTAATTACGGTACTTACCCGTGGACTCGCAAACGATAGTGTCTACCATACACGTTGTGGTGCATTCATTATTTGTAATGTCTACACTATCGAAAAACAAGATTCTGTCCTTTACTGTAATTGTTGCACATCCCGTACTAATTTCATTATGTGGCGGGTTTTG
>NW_022726392.1:0-979 GCF_011630105.1 Anneissia japonica
AAACGAATATCATGTATATGTATATATATATATATACATATATTTATATATACATATATATATATATACTGTTATTATATAAGTAAATATATAAATTTATTAATAATTTTGGCGCCACAATTTCATTAGAATGTTATATGGATATTCACCATGTGCATGTGTGTAGTGCACTACAGCCTATGCATTTCAAGCCCGTGTTATAAACTAATCGGAAACTTCGTTGACAATTTCTAATTTTAGCAAGATTTGCCCAACTTTGCCCATGGATATGGTATCTAGTCACCCACTAATTTTAAATCATTGAGAAAAAGGGACAGTGGCTTTATAGGTTGCCATGCTATTTCCATGCATTTGCTATTTTTGCCACAAAATCAAGGGTTGGGGCTTAGCAGCAATTTTCTTTCAGACACCTGGCTGGTTGTGCACCTGTCTGATAACATCCAAATTACGATGAAAGCAAGCTTGTATGTGAATTACTACTGTTTATCGTAGATACGTCGTCTCCAAAAACATCTTTTCAATTATTGAAGTTTGGAATGGTGTTTCTTCTAATTGGAAAATGTACATATAGGTAAGTAAAGCGTGTACTATGTTGTACCACAGACCCTCCGTGTTTTACACTGAAGTTGTACAAGCCTGTAGGCCTACATGGATTTAATTGCGGCATCCATTGTTGTGTATTTTTCAGACTGGGGACTTGCTCTAAAATCGGTTTATAGAGGGTCCTTTTCATTACTTTTGTGGAATAATTTAAAACATACAAATCTTAAGATTTGGCCATAATACAATAGCATTAAACCGGAGTAGTATCTAAACAACAGTAACAACATAATAGGAAGCTAAAGATTTGTCATTGTGTGATGACATACCGTGTTGTTCGTAGGCACATGTCGTTAATGTTTGTATAATATTTGATCTTTGTATATTCATATATTTTAATGTATTGCGTTCATTCTTCGATATATTATCAGCATTTTTG
>NW_022726393.1:0-585 GCF_011630105.1 Anneissia japonica
GGGTCTTGAACCAGAACATGATTGTAAATTCTCATTTTTTTTCTTTTATTCACCAATATCCTCATATTTTACATCTTCTTGTATCTTTTAGGTTGCTATTGTGTGTAAGACACCTGCTTACAAAGATCTGCACATTCGTGATCCTGTGACCGTCCATTTCAAATTGGTCCGGCCCTCCGACAACGAAGAGAGCCAGCTAATGGAATTCACTTATCTTCCGGATGACAATGGTAGGTGACATAACTCACTCAAACAGTCCTCAGAATAGTTTTTCTTTGTTATAGACAGCCAGATTTCTAGGCATAACATAGGCCTACTACATGCCACAACAAACTCCTTCTTGGCCTATTCCTAGCCCATAATTACTATGCCTCATGGGCATTGTTCCCTTTTTCTTCCTGCACTTTCAACCAATCAGATACCTAGGATCTATGGTATAAAACAATTATCTAGAAAAAGAAGCTACCAATAGTAGAATCAAAGAGATAATCATTGTGTATACTTAACTTCACACGTTACCGACTCTGGCCAAAACAGATACTTGCCATCAAAAACAAGCCTTAAAATTCCCATGTATTGACCATC
>NW_022726394.1:0-456 GCF_011630105.1 Anneissia japonica
AGCTGGTCAAACGTTTCATTTGGGTCTATACCCCAGCTGCACTGATGAGGCCTAGAAGGCCGAAATGGATCCGTCTGCAGATATTGGGATTACTTCCAGTGGATACTTAGTTTATTTTGTCATTCTGATCGGATTTTCTCTACTGTTCCGTTTTAATTTTAAATAGTTTTGCATTATGTGGCCGTTTGCTGTTTCATGGGTTTTTCCCATTTGCCTTTTAAAATTTATTTATATTCATTAAAGTATCTCTTTTGAGATCCAGCAGGCCGCCATTGATGCACGGTAGAGATTGCATCTTTAGATCTCCGATCTTGTTCACAAGTTCACGGACTAGTGCTGTCTCGTAAGAATTTCGTAGGACGCGTTAAGAATGACAAAATATTCTCTGTATCTACTGGAACCGAGCCACATAGCTTGTATTCCACTATTTGCATTTACACCTGGGCTGTGTATATA
>NW_022726395.1:0-197 GCF_011630105.1 Anneissia japonica
TTATTTAATAATATTTCTCTTATGTGCTCTATTTTTCAATTCATGCTTCAATTTTGTCCCATTTTTCCTCCAAAAATTTCAGTCTATGTCAGTATGTGAAGCGTGACTGTTGTGTCAGCCTATGACCCTAGGCCTAGTTTAAGGAGGGCCCTAGGTAAGACCTCATCTCAGCCTGTAGTTAGGCCTATAGTTTATCC
>NW_022726395.1:248-570 GCF_011630105.1 Anneissia japonica
ACTAGGCTGCTGCTGTTGTTGTAGATAATATACTAACATTTAATAACATCCAAGAATGTCGCAGTTAGTTACACAGTGACGTACATCACATAAGTCCGTGAGATTTCATAGGCCTACAATAAGCAATATTAGTAAAACTCGAGCGTCACGACATTGCGAAGTGTCTGCTCTTGTTCCTCGTATCGGACTCACTCAAGTCAATCCGAGATGGCCCGAGTGAAGTTTCATGCAAATGTTTCGTACGGAAAAAAAATCGCTGGCCGGACGCACTCTTAGTGAAAAAGTTTTCCTCCATTAGTGGAAAAGGAAGGGCGCCTTTACC
>NW_022726396.1:0-294 GCF_011630105.1 Anneissia japonica
CGAAAAACTTCAAACTTTCAATGGAATAGTGTTTGTTTCAGCTTATCTCACTTTGCCTAACAAAAAAAATTATATTTTGACTTTACTTTCTAACATTGTCACTTTTTGCACAAAAGTGCTTATTTCGCCGAGTTGAGCACTTAGTGCAAATTTTTTACTTTCCGCCAAATTTCGAGTACTTTTCCGAAAAACTTCATACTTTCAATGGAATAGTGTTTGTTTCAGGCTATCTCACTTTGCCTAACAAAAAAAAATTGTATTTTGACTCAACTTTTTAACATTGTCACTTTTACA
>NW_022726396.1:343-564 GCF_011630105.1 Anneissia japonica
ACTTTCCGCCATATTTCGAGTACTTTTCCGAAAAACTTCAAACTTTCAATGGAATAGTGTTTGTTTCAGGCTATCTCACTTTGCCTAACAAAAAAAATTGTATTTTGACTCAACTTTTTAACATTCTCCCTTTCTGCAGAAAAGTGCTTATCTCGCGGAGTTGAGTACTTAGTGCAAATTTTTGACTTTCCGCCATATTTCGAGTACTTTTCCGAAAAACT
>NW_022726397.1:0-564 GCF_011630105.1 Anneissia japonica
CTACATAGGAATCCTTAGACACAACATAACAAAAAATATATTAATAGGTATCAAAACTGACTTAAACAAATAATATTTATCAACACTTTGATGTCCAATTAAACATCACCACCTGCATATAATATTGTATTATACTGATACTACTTATTTTTCTTTTCTTTTCTTTTTTTTTTTTTTTTGGAAAATAACCTTTGATTAAAAAGAAACAATTTAAATACATATTTGATCATTAAAACCATCACAGTAGCATTGATAAGCTCTTAGAATTAGTTTGTTTAATTAATTTTCACAGACCACAGAATCAAGTGAATGAAAGTTGATGAACCACAGCCAAAGCAAATGCTCATTCTGCATCATCTGAAAGCTGAAGTCAAGAATTAAAGAAGTGCTTCCTGGTCGAAGTCATGTTCTCCTATGTATTTTTTTTGTGAAAAGACAATAATATATTAAGTACTTTTAATAGAGCAAAAACCGTTGAGAAATTAGTAAGATGTGAAACATTGAGTGGTTGAATTACTTGAGGCTGCTATTGCAAATCAGGATGAAGCCTTGTCACACATGAGG
>NW_022726398.1:0-1884 GCF_011630105.1 Anneissia japonica
TCTTTCAAACGTGTATATAATATTAATGATTTTAACAACGCCGAGGAAAATTACAAGAAGATGTATGCCTATATTTTTTTTTGTGTTTATATTTGTGTTTGTTTATCTCTGGTCATTATAATTATGGCTAGTTTAAGCAAAAGATTCTTTCCAAGTTTTATCTGCATGAATTATTTATTTAAGGGTCACTTTGTAAGTTTATTATATATTTTGCATTACTGTCCAACTGTCGACGTCTAATACTAAATTGCTTACAGTTTCAGGCATAGGCCGCCTACAATACAATAATTCCTAAAAAACTAATAATTTCAAACTAAGGCCTAGGTTTATGTGCATTTTATCGTAATGGTTGATGTGGTTAAAAAATTAAAATATAATTACAGAATACATTTACAGGTGATAAACTAATACTTTTTTTATGGGGCCTAATGAAATTAAATATTTGCAATGTTGAAATAAAAACAAAGACTGGAAGTGAGCGGACAAATCATAACTTACAAGATAGATCTAGGCCTACATACTAAAATACAGGCCTAGCCTCCATACGCACTTTTAAGTTTTAACAGTTTACAGATCTGAATTATAAGGCTTAGGCCTACTTGAATAATATTAATAATACAACATTTATTTAGTTTATTACATGCTACATAAGACAAACCAGATCGATTTAAAACAAAATAATAAAGATAGTTCTAGGCCTAGGCCTAAGCTATTTTAGGCCTACACATTTTACTGACCATTTTCCCCACGGCTGTTGCTAAGGCCTTGGCCCTACTACTAGGAGGAGGAGGTAGGCCTAACTAGGCTATCCCCTGCAAACAAATATTTTTAACTTGAACTTGCGTCCTACTCGTTTATATGCTTTTAAAAACAAACTTGAAGTTAACATTTACCTTTGTTTTGTGCTTTTGGTCTCTTTTCCGTATGATGTTTGTGGTATATTCTTTCTTTCATGGAAAATAGTGAACATTTTCATAACAAAGTGTGAAGGCAGGTAGGAGGATGTTCACGTTTGTTTTTTGTGTACAAAAAATACGATGAGAAAGAATACAGTTTTCTGATTGGCCAATAGTTTTGTCTGTTTTCAATGTTCAATGTGTAAAAAAGTTTATTGTATTTCAAAAAGTTTCAATCATTCATTCATTATTATATTTCGGAATCAATAATTTGTCCATTAATGCCTACATAAACAGAAGAAGTTGAAATAAATCTATATAAAAAAAGTATACAATAATATAAGACACTGTCTATCTCAAAATACGATTGCATCTAGTGTATACTAAGATATTAGATTCCTGTAGTATTTTATCAACTACAGTGGAAACCACATTGATTTTACTCGTATCAATTCTACACATGTTAATACACACACAAGCACAGACCTATATTATATATATAATAAATATATATATAATAGATAAATAAATATATATATATATAATTCATTATATATATATATATACACGATAAAATAAGAAAGACTCCATAGGCAAGTAATACATAAGATTAAACTCAAAGATGGTATATAATTTGCACAAATTTATTGAAATTATAGCGAGATATATACATATATATACATATATATATGATTAAAATGTATGTTTTATATACAAATAGATATATACAAATAATCGTATTGTGTTTTTGATGTTTCGTTGCAAATCTCATCATAATTATATAAACAAAATGGATAAATAATAATAAGTGTTTAAATAGGAACAATATTTTTATTATTGTTTCCCATTGTTTATATTATGTTTATACACGTACGGTGCTTACGCAACATACCTACCGTACTCTCGCGAATAAGCGCCAATTTTGAATAAGATTTTCTTTTTAGCAAGTCAATAATCCAATCAATCCTGGGACTGTGGTTGTTGGCAT
>NW_022726398.1:2126-4196 GCF_011630105.1 Anneissia japonica
CCTCGCGCGAGTACGGTAATTTGAATATCATTTACTTCCACGCTGCGACCTATAAGCTTTTCTAGCTCTGTAGCTCTGCTCCACCGTGTGAGCGTTTCAATCAGTTGTATGAGAGAAAGTGTTGTATAACAAAAAAGGTTGAATCTGCACATATAATTCTATAGGTCTCTGTGGTCTAATATATATGACACTCGCCATGAGGCTGCAGGCTCGAATCCCGCTAGAGACATTCTTTTTCATACAACTGAATTAAACAAGAAGTATTTCCTATATATATAAAAAAAAAAAACAAAAAAAAAAACAAAAAACGCCGCAACATCTTTACCTTATTCAATTTATTCCAAATTTATATTACGGGTGAATTTTGATACGTTTACCGTACTTTAAGTTTTTCTTTCCAATAAAAGAAATAGGTAACCTTAAAAAACAAAAGGAAATTTTTGTTGAAAGGCTATAGTGCTTGATACGGTTATAACATCTTGTTCCTATTTGAGCGCTGTTATTATTTACCTATATATTAGATGTATTCAGACTGTTTTATTATTCTTGACTCCGCCCACAACACTTATCAACTTAAAATATATACATACATATTAGATTTTATAATTGTAATATTATAATTGTAATACAGTATTCAAGTACTACTTTCGGGCTCTCAAAATTCTTAAAATTTTCTCACCCGAGTCCCAACCATTGTGGGCTTAGGTGGATAAAAATATGGTAGTTTTTGTACTTGTAAGTATTCAAATGCCATATTTTCGGGCACCTATATTAAGGCTTAATTAATTCAGGTTTTTGTTTGTCAATTTGTCAATAAAAAGATTTAAAAGATAATTTCATTTCCATTTCCGAGCAACCAGAGGTACAAAATACTGAAAATTTACGTCACCAGCAACCATGGTAACACTCACGTGGTGGACTCTTGATTTCATCAGCACCCCGTCCCCCTTCCTTAAATCATGGATATGCCACTGATTATTATTTTACACCTAAATGCCTTATATTTTTTTACTCGAAATATCAATTCTCGACATCATTGCAGTAGATGAATCAGAAATGAATAAAATTCAACAGTTAACAAATAATTTTGCCGTTATTTATTGAACATTTGGAAATTTATGATGATGACAACATTATTAACAATTCTATAACTTTAACCTTTCGTGACACATCAACACAGAGCCCTGAGAGGTAATAACATATCCGATGTATGACATCTTTATCCGATAAAATTTACATTCCTTCCATTAAGATATCATTTCTATTTTAACAATCATATTTTATTTTCAGTGAAAACCAATTTTAATAATTAAATTAAATTACTGGCTGATAATAGGATTTTTTCATAATATCTGTCTTGGCCTTATAACACAAATACGGTATAGTCCTATGCGTGACTATTTCCTCGCATCAAGAGTCTTCTTACACTAATAGTATAATCTTAGCTCAAGATTTAGATTTTGCTGACAAATTTACAATTTCATTTAGCTTCTATTTCACAAATAATGGTATATTTAATAATACTTGAGGATTGTGGGTAGAGAAACAAATCATAGGTTCCAGCAAAATCTAATTTATATTGCAGTTTAGTTCCTTTTGTTCCCACCCACTTCCCACCAAAAAAAAAAGAAAAGAAAATGAACTACAGTGGAGTACACTAGGTCTACAGCGAGCGGTCGTGACCCAAACCAAACTTGGCAGCATTTTGAGCCCGGTATTTGCAGGACAATCGAAATATATTTTTATAAGCGCTGTTCTTTGGTTCATTTAACTGTATTATCATGCAAAATAGTAGGCCTACGCTTACGAATGCTATTGACGATAAAACCCAATAACTGCTTTACCTCTATGATTTATAACAATGAGCTTCTTCTATCTACCATTCACCATACCATGGGTCACGAATCACTAGGCATCAGGACGCATGCAATCCTTAAAATTTTAACATGTTTATAAAGTTTTTATTTCCTCCTGGGATACTATGTTAAATTCAGCACAGCTTAAATTCGTCCCTTATATAACGTAGTGGCGAATGTGGAAAAGTGCATTTTGAGAAAAACGCATTTAAAG
>NW_022726399.1:0-689 GCF_011630105.1 Anneissia japonica
TGATATAATGCAAATATAGCCGCTGATGAAGTACCTCCGGCAATACTTGCAATATAACCAATCATTGTTTAGGTGTAATGACAATAAATGATCATTGTATAATTCCCTTTCCATTGACACCAATCATGACCATGTTTTATGTGGTGCGTCAGCTATCTTGAAATTCAAAATGGCGGCTGATGACGTTGGGGGAAAAAATGGCACCTAACTTTTTTGAATTCAGCGAAGTAAACATGATAAAATTAGTCAATAGAATCTATTTTTGCACAAAAATCTATCTGGATTACATAGAAAAATAGCTTATTATAGGGTAATTCCATGTCAAATCAACCAAAAAAAACCTCAATCTCTCGGAATTTGTTCAAATTTTTGTATGTTGTTGGGACCCATGAAAAATGATCAGAAATGAAAAATTTTTTCTCTAGGCCTCCTAATTAGTGATACCTTGCGTGTTTAACCGACCATATCTCGAAAAGCGTGGCACCTACAGAGCTGATTTTGGTGTCATTTTAAAGCTATTGAGTAGCTCTATAACTTTATTAATAAATGCTAAGTCCTCAATTTAAATATAAAAAAGTTATGACAGGTTGTAAAGTTCAAAGTTGAATAAAAAAAATATATATCTTTTTTGAAATTCATGTTAGAGATACCTAATGATGTAAAGAAGCTTCCCTATAAGTTTGGTGAT
Source organism: Anneissia japonica (assembly GCF_011630105.1). NCBI lineage: Eukaryota > Metazoa > Echinodermata > Crinoidea > Comatulida > Comatulidae > Anneissia > Anneissia japonica. Next base: position 689 of record NW_022726399.1, read on the forward strand.
G
>NW_022726400.1:0-1578 GCF_011630105.1 Anneissia japonica
TCCTCAGCTGCTTTGCAGAACCCAAACTCGGAAGCTAAACTAGTAAGCGTATTCATATAACTCATTGTAGGACTTTAATTTTATAGGAGTTTGTTGTCGAACCCTCAAAAGGCTCATACTGTAGCCCTACAATACAGCACAAGAATCTACATAAACCTTTGAAAGAGCTTGCAAGAAAGTAAAAATCTGTCATTATCACCTTTATGTACAGCCCCATTAGAGGAAGGATAAAATAATATTCATTTTAGGCAGTGAATATTATTATTATTATTATTATTAAAACTTTATTTTTACACGGAAAGCTTGTCTCATCCAGAGGGTGTTATTCTACAAGGCCGTGTTGTCCGTTGCAAAGTAACAGTATAAAAAATACTAACACATAATCACAAATAAAGACAAAATTATATACAAATACGAGATACAAAAAATGAAGCAAAAACCAAAAATTTTACATTTATTTAAAATATTCATTTTATATTTATATGAATATTTACATGCTCAGCGACGAGGGCGTATCCCCATACTGCGGTTTGGGTGCTGGCTTGGATTTTCTTTTTCTTTTATTTTCCAGTTACATCTGCTCACTTGTTCTGCGCATAGAGACTCTCATATTTTGCGCAATATAATGAATAACCTTTAACCTTTATACATATGTCTAGTTTAGTTATACACATTTTTACACCTTGAAGTGAGAGTAATGTACACTTAACCAAATTGAAATTTTTGAACTCTATGTGATATAAAAAAAAAATATTGTTGTGCCTCCGACCATAATATTTATCTTCCTTTTTTTCTAACATTATTTTCTTTTTTACAGAGCTTTTTCCAAGATCTGGGTAGCTGGCAAGATCGGCAGACAATTATGAATGAAACAGGAAATTTTTTGATTGAAACTTGTCAGGAGGAGGTTACAAAAAGCATCAAGAAGCAACTCTTGAGTGTGAATAGCAGGTGGAAACAGAGCTTCGAAGAAGGAAAAGTATGAAACATATGAAAAAATATTCTGATTGGTGGCACTATTTATTTATATGATTTTTATATATATATCGTACAGTTAAAATACCTCGATCAGACTGGATAGTGGGTGCCTCATTATCAAGCTAAAATTCCAAACATACAACTACAACATAAAATTATTATTATAATAATTATGTTATTCACAATAAATTTCCTATTAATGTTGGCCTATTAAACAATTTTGTGTATGCCAAAAGTGAAACAAAAATGGTCAGCCCTGCATAGTATTACATACTGGTCTTAAAGAAAATTTAAGATGATTACCAACACCACATTTGATTTGTATATTTTTAGGTGTACATGAAAAATGAAGAATCTGAAAGACAACAACGGGAATATGCAGCATATGTGAAAAATTTGCGTATTTGGTTGGATAAAAAAGAGAAAGAGACTCCAACAAGAGTTAACTGTATGTACCTACCTGCCAAAGAACATATACAGGATTTAGAGGTGAGATACTCGTCAAGGTGAGCTGTAACTCCTTATATAGGAACAATAAATAATCACCACCACCATTATTATTAGGTAGCACCATTTCATCATCACCACTGCCACTGACAC
>NW_022726401.1:0-1241 GCF_011630105.1 Anneissia japonica
CACATATACCTCATTAGGCCCTATAAAAAATATATTAGTTTATCACCCTATCTAGGCTTGAAAATCGAAGAGGTCAGAGGTGGACAGGAGGCTTTTGATTCTGATTTTATATTTTGCTATTAAGACAAATAACACCATTGAGTTGTTTGCTGGTGCATTGATATTCAAGGTAAAATACATAATTGAGATAAATACAAACAATATCTACTAACTATGTACTAAAAAACATAAAAATAAAATGGCCTGAGGGAAAAAAATGTTTTCCAAAATATATAAAAAAAAAAAATGTTCAAAATGTTTTTTTATACCATAGAAGACATGCGGACAAGGGTGATAAACTAACCATTTATCATTAGACCTTACCTAATTTTGATATGGTAAAACCAAAATGATTTTTGAGTTATACTGTACTGTACTGCATTAGTTGGTATAAAAGTCGGCTATGATTTTACAATTCTATGTTCCACAGGAATCAATATACAATCTCCAGTCAGGTGTTTTTGTGTATTGTTGATACACCTGAAAAAAATGAATATACAGTAGACTGTCAGTCAAAAGTCCCATAGATCAAGGGGAAGATCTGGGATTTTTTAAATTTCAGATGGTTTGCATCAACACCTGTTATTGACGTATGGCTCCCACATGACATAAAGCTAAATAAAATCAATTGCTAGTTTCACTCCCCACCTTCATCAAATTTTGGAGCCTCAAATTTACCTATTTTATATATTTCCTATTTAAATTAATTTTTCCATGGACAATACAAATGACTATCTGAAAGAATGATGTTAAGCCTAAGAAGAAGTGGGAATATAAATGGCAGAAATACATTACAAAGATTCATTTTACTTCTTTTATAAAAAAAAAAAAATATTTTTACTATTTACCAGCCTGTTTACCATTAGTATATAGGACAGTAAAATGTAAAAAGTAAATACCCTCAACAAAAAATTCCTTTTTTTATTTTTTGCACACAGTAACTTAATCTTCAGTTCTGAAAAGGTTAACCACAGGAGGGTACAATGGAATGGAAAATCAATTTAATAAAGTGTATTAGCTTTCATATACATCCATCAGAACCATCAGAATCATTTTGGGGATGATTTACAGCAGCCTTCACATGGCCCTCCCTGTAAGTGAAACTAATGCTTTATACCTACAATTGTAAATCGATACTACTGATTTTAATACACTTTTTTTTCTTTTATAAGAACACATTTTATAAGAACACTGAGGCTGAA
>NW_022726402.1:0-795 GCF_011630105.1 Anneissia japonica
TAGATCATATAGTGCCATATGCAGTGTGTTACAGGGTGAATGTCATGTGTACTTTGAAAATGACAGTTCTGATCGTATATATAATTATTTTTTTCTAAAAAAATTATAAATAAAGGATACTCTGAAGCGTTCGGAGATGATGCTGAATAAAGGTACTTTCCTAGTTGTTATTAGAAAAGCATGAATTCTTCAGCTATAGGTGGTTTAACTGTACAAGAATGGAATGTTTCTTACTGTATGGTCCCCTTCAACCAAAATGGTTTGATCCATAACTTGTTATGTCATTTTGCTAACAGTTATAATGGCATTTTAAAGTATTGTGACGGAGATGATGACAATTCAGGGACAAACTTTTTTAGTCTAAAAAAGTCAAATTTTAAGTATTTATAGATCTATTGATGTCATTTTTAATTTTAAATTTGTAAGACATCTATTGTATATACCTTTTTGTAGTACATTTATTTATTTAAGTTATTTATTTTAAAAATTATGACATTAGGAATTTTTAAGAAATCCAATCGGGACATGCAAAGTGCGCGACTTTGGAGGCTTTTTGATGAAAAATAAACAGCATGTTGATTACTTTTAAAATATTTAACAAGTTATTTCATTAACAAATATGTTCGAGATTGCATTAACGCAATAAAAATAAAACTTCCTTTAATATTTTAAAATTTATACTACATCAAAACAGAGGGACGGGAAAATGGCACTTTACCGAAGAATGACCCATTTATCTGGTGCCCAACTTACTAAAGTACCCAAGTATAGTCAATTATTAATTGATTTTATTAA
>NW_022726403.1:0-512 GCF_011630105.1 Anneissia japonica
TCCCCTGGGTCTTGGGTTCAATCTTAGAAATTCATGATTTTTGTCACAAACAAAAACATTTATTAGCCACTAATCAATCCTGAATAAATCTCCAATTCCATTGAAAACCAATGGTGTTTTTCACCCAATAATTATTCTAATTTGAAATTCTATCTTGGTTCTGTTATTCAAACTTTCAAGAAATACTGTTTTCAAACTTACATGAAAAAATATTGCACTTTCTCTCGGTTTCTGGCATGACAGAGGGCGCTCTATTGCAATCGGATAAAGCCAGCTTTATTCCGCCTTTCCCCCTACATTGAACTTTACGGCTTTGAAACCCTTCCCCACATTCCTTGGAACACTGCAAATGAAGAAACAGTCAATAATTAGTAAAAACACATTACAGTATGCAAATCCTTGCTTATTAAAATCAAAGGTTTATGTTGGGCCCAATCTCACCTTCTGTTTGACTGAAAATTTGTAATAAAAATAATCTTTCTTGGTAAATAATATACAAAAGCAACTTACCT
>NW_022726404.1:0-241 GCF_011630105.1 Anneissia japonica
TTACTAAACAACGAACGAAACGTTACAAAGATGGTAGCCATATATGCGCGCGAATGGCAGCACACCTCACGAGCCTTGTTGATGCGCGCCAGCGTAATCAACAAAAACAAAAATATTGTAGTAAATAATATGCCTAGATATCTTTTCTCTTTTTTTCTCCCCCCCCCCACCTTTCTCTCCCTCTCTCTTCTTTTTTTGGGCGGGGGGGGGGGGGGGGGGCATGCCCACCCCCCCCCCCGGG
>NW_022726404.1:255-2054 GCF_011630105.1 Anneissia japonica
GCCTACCCCACCCCCAGGATCCGCGCCTGTGTTTAAACACTGGATTTTACCAATCTTCAATACTGGATGTTATACAACATCCAGTATATCTTCGGCACCCTGGAAACCTCAAGAGAGTCTGGGACAGTGCCCTTCACCAGCTGTTGGGCAAATTTTGTGATGATTTTACACAAGCAAGAAATAAGATCATCGATAATCAAGAAAGAGGTAAAAATACAGGGTATTCTTTTAGCAAAATATTAAATCAATGAGTTTTATGTTGCAATAATTATAATAAATGTATTGTCCTAATATAATTTGAAAATGCCAAAACTTTCAAAATTCTTTGTAGTCAGCAGGAGCTTCGTCCACAGTATCGCATAGTCTATGAACTAGACATTGCAAGTGAAGTGCTGCGAAGTACAACTGCATATAATGTTCAACGAGCGTTGGTACCGTATGCCAGTCTACAACAAGCGTCGCCTAAAAGTAATAATTAGCACGCTGAAATAGGCTATTAAATAAGTTTAACTGGGTTCGTAATTGGCCTCAAAATATTGTGGCTGAGACATGGGCCGATTAAACGTAGAAATAGGAAACATAGAACTAGAAATTGCAAATTGCAAGTGAAGTTCTGCAAAGTACAACTCATATGGAAACGTTTTTGCCTCTTTTTACCGTTTGCTAGTCAAGCTATCACGAAAGCAGCGAACTGAGGTCAAATGAACCCCGCTGTACAAGTAATTTGTATCGACCAATTAAAAACATTGGGTTTGTTTCATTTTCATGAAATTCCACATTCAATATTATTTTGTTAAAACTTGTATTTGAACAGATATTTAACAGTACACATAGTAGAATGTGAAGTAAACAAATGTTGAGATCTTTCTTCCCCTAGTGTACGCTTTCGTGTTGGCGGGATTGCCTTAGCCCTACCCTACACCCCTACTAAAATTTTCAAACGGTCCAGACTATAAATTGCATTTTTGGCATAAATATAGCCTAATTGCTGCAAATATTTTGTCTTGGGACATTTGTTATTTAATAAATGTGATAAAAAAAACACAAAAAATCCAACTGATAACTAAATTAGGCCAAACTATATGAAGAAAGAAGTCAAACCCCGTCGAACACAAGTCAAGCAAACAGAAGTATGACGTCATTCCAGTGAATCGGACTTTCACGCTTGAGAGATTTTTTGACCCCCACGAGAGGCAATCGTGGATTGAATGGATTTTATATTTTCTTATTTTCCGATAAAACTACCCAACCAATCATACTAAGTTTTATATCAATTTCAAGCTTATTAAATTCCCTCCACGAATCCACTTGGGCCAATTCGAACAAAGAAATAGTATGTGAGTGAGAGAGTAAGAAACGAGCTCGGAACAGCCAAAACCTGAAATTTCTTGAAATTCCCTATCTAAATCGGCGTGAGGAGCTGTTATAAATCGGCGTATTCCGACAAAACTGTAGGGATTTTTTACATTTTTTCTTCACGAATTGGTAGATTAATATTTTTTACAACATAATCCACTTGGGCCATTACAAGAAAATCATAGATTTTGCACCAAAAATGTACTTTTGTGAAAAAAAAATCAAGTTTTCTCTAATGGTTAAGGCGACCTTGGGGAGCAAATGATACGTTTCCATATGCATATAATGTTCAACGAGCGTTGGTACCGTGTATGCCAGTCTACAACAAGCGTCGCCTAAATGTAATAATTAGCACGCTGAAATAGGCTAGTAAATAATTTTAACTGGGTTCGTAATAATACTGGCCTCAAAATATTGTGGCTGAGACATGGGCCGATTAAACG
>NW_022726405.1:0-1508 GCF_011630105.1 Anneissia japonica
TGTACTATAGTAGGGCCTAGGTCATTGAATTGTTTTCATTTCTTTCTGTGATTAAGGCCTAATCCTTACGGCTAAAATAAGACTAACTAGGCCTAGACCTATATATTATTTACTCTGTGTAGGCCCAATGAATTGATAATATTTCAGGCATCCTAATTTTTGGAAAGAAAAACACACAGGGACAACTTATTTTTTCTTACATTGGTTGTACCATGAAGGAATTAGTTGTACGGATTGCTATGCTGTGTGATTACAGACAGGGCCCACACTTTGTCGATGAGATTATTACAAAACATAGCGAAAGTTATCCATGACGTCAACATACGAAGCCCCGCCCCCTCGGCTGAACCCGTTGTATTTAGCATCTACCTAAACACAAGATACAAGATAGCGTGCGCCCTCTTGCTAAATTGGAAACTATTGACCCTTGACCGCTCTGACCATACCGTACCGCACACCGCGCGCGATTTTTTTTTCCGTACGAAACATTTACATGAAACTCCACTCGGGCCGTCTCGGCTGAATCGACCCGAAAATCTCATTGCAGAATTCAGGCGGTCAAAAGGTCATCAACAGATAAACGTCTACTGAACAACTTCTGAGAGAACGCCGCTGTCTAATTTTTTTAAAATACATTGATGTTACCATGTTAATACCAATGGGTCGTTTAAAATGACATATAATATTTGATTAAGCTGCAGGAGTAATGAAAAGTTTTATTTTAACTTGAGTTACATACTATGACAATTTTAATTTTTAAGTTAGGCCTGGGTTTTGCGTAATTACCTAGGCCTACTAAAAACGCTTTCTGGGAAAAGCGCGTTTTTCTTCATCTAATCAAATGAAACAGAATGACAGTTATTTTCAAATTAAGAGAAGAGCTGAAAATAGGCAGCTCTAAAATACTGGATGACATAAGACCTGCCAAAATGGCAAAACATCAAATGAATGTAAAAATTAGCTAGTTATTAATATTAGGCATAGTAATCGGCAGGTTCTTGATTACAAGGCTACACCAAGCTAATTACATGTAATGCCGAAATGATAATAATAATAATAATAATAATAATAATAATAATAATAATAATAATAATAATAATAATAATAATTTATTATTATTATTATTACCTGTACGTTAAGGGGAACTTAGGCAAAGGGGAAATAACACAAAAAATATTCCCCTTGGGCTAGTTATTATTTATAGGCCTAGTAAATAGTATCTGTAGGCTCTTCATTTCAAGCCTTAGGCCAAGGTAATTAATGCTGAAATGATTATTATTATTATTATTATTATTATTATTGTTATTATTATTAATTATTATTACCTGTACTTTAAGGGAAACTTAGACAATGGAGGAATTGGAGAATAATTAAAAAAACGACGTTAAAGGGAAATAACACAAAAGGTATTCCCCTTGGGCGATTATTATTTATAGGCCTAGTAAATAGTACAGTATCTGTAGGTTCTTCATTACAATTAAGGCTTAGGCCAAAGGTAATTAATGCTG
>NW_022726406.1:0-822 GCF_011630105.1 Anneissia japonica
TACATTATGCGTAAGTATGTATTTAGTAAAATTAATAAAATTTAACAAAAATATGGAAGAAGCATAGGAAGAAAGAAGAATAGGAAAGAAATTTTGAGTGGCTGAAATATTTACTGAAAATAAAAATTTATCATTTTGTCATATTGCATTACGTCTTTGTAAAAATTGTTTGGCACTAATTATCAGACTTCAAGGTGCCGGCAGCCTACACGTTCCATATATTCGACATCGAACACAAGACCTTGTGTGCTTTCCAAGATTTGTTTATATAAAAAAAAGTTTATTAATATTAGCAAAGCTTTTAGTAATGCTTAATAGAGTTAGAAATTTCTATTATTAAAGAATATGAAAAAGTATGTATTTAATATTGTGCCCTAATATAAAGTTAAACCAGAAAAAAATCTTAACCTGAATACTAGTATAAGTTGAAACGTTTTCTATTTGAAATGTCTAAGCCTAGGGCTTGTAACCCTGGCTTAGTAATAGTAGAATGAAATATGAAAAGAACGTTTTTGTCCTCATTAAAGCTTAGCATGGGAAGCCCTCCCTAATCAAACATTTAACAATACTTCAGCAAACAAATATAGAAACTTCCTAAGAACACATGACGGTCCCTATAGTCTTAATAATTAAGTTAAATTTTCCACTCACTCCCTCTTGTCAAGATTTCCAGTTACAATTTCTAGAGGATAGTTCCAAAAGCAAAGACTATTAACAAGGGACATGACAACAGTGAATTATCTTTTCTTTTTTTTTATAATTTTTATTATTCTGTGACTTACATTTTTAGCTCTTTCATTTTAGTGTCAAATTGTTGAGAAA
>NW_022726407.1:0-743 GCF_011630105.1 Anneissia japonica
AAAGGACTGTACGCACGCGCTATGTTCCAGAGCGGAGATGTGCGTCCTTTTGTTAAATTACCTTGGTATAGCGAACGTGGGTCCTAATTATAATAATAATGAAAATATGAAATGTGTATGTTGACTTTTTTGATTCAACAACCAACTTGTAATTTTTAATGTAAAAAAAACAGTTAAATAGATTAAACCTTCTTCTCATGCAGGGGTGGCACCAGCGCGGAGGCCGGAGGGCAGGCCCCCTCCCCCGTCAGGGAGGAAAACCAAATTCGCTGAGAAAAAAATGTATATTTTTCTACATATTAGTAGACTCTAAAATCGATAAAATGAGCATTTTAAATTAACTTGCTCATATTGTAGTAACATAAAAATTATTATCTAGCATAGAAATTTTTAATTAAAAAAATGTGTATCCTGATTTTTTATACTGGATAAATAATAATATAAATAATAAAACATTTCTGTGACTGGAAGTGTTTGTCATTTTTTTGCTGTAAACTGTGGCTAAACATGTTTTAAATACACAAATTTCTTTGTTAAATTTGATAATTTTTATGTTACCTCAAAATGACCAAGTTATTTTCAATAATGATTTTTATAATTTTTTGGGTATTTTGCATGGAAAAATACATTTAATATCTTTATTTACGTACTGTATTTCAGCACATAAGACATGAATTTCCAAAAGCAAATATCACTCTTTTACTCATAAATTGAAATCTCTAACAAAACGTAATACACAAGAC
>NW_022726408.1:0-807 GCF_011630105.1 Anneissia japonica
AAAATCTAATTCAACAATGAAAGTTAATGTTCTCTTTAAATATTTTTAAAAATCAAGGGCGAAATTTTTTTTTTTTTTGTTTTTCTTATTTAGCAAATACAAATTGCTAAAAACATCTAGACGGAGAAGAAAATAAAATAAAATTTGTTTGGTGGAACACTGTAAATGGGATGGTTAAAGTGCTTTAAATTTATATAATTAGGAATAGAAATATGTAATTCTTATTTCTTATACACATCTAGATGTGTATAAGAGACAGGTGTTTGCACACCACTGTTGCATTCATTTTTATTTAAAATCATCATTTTAGCGAGCGGTGGGTTGCTAAAAACTTGTATAAAAAAAGGTTTAGCCTTGTGTAAATAAAATATTATAAATAATGTAAATTATAATAGGCCTTTATTATAGTAAAACAAAATTAACCACAAAAACCAATTACCTAAAAGTTAGTGAAATACAAAAATAAATATGTAGCAAAATATATCATCAATTTAAAAAAATAATTTAAAACGTTTTAACTTTAAAGAATTTACATTTGAAAAAATATAAACTAATGAAATATAATTAAGATATAGGCCTCTGGCCTAGCAATGGCCTAATTAATATTATTATATAATTATGAAATTAGGACTACCCTTGCGCCCTACAACAGACAGTAGGCATAGGCTACGCCTAGCCCTTGGCCTAGCTGATATGACCGGTTGAGCTGCCGACAAGTTGAGCCGCCGGTAATTTCTATGGATCGCCAAGCGCGTCTCTCAGTGAATGTAGTCGGCTTGCCGATGTCATCAGTGAATGAACCCCCCG
>NW_022726409.1:0-1340 GCF_011630105.1 Anneissia japonica
TGACTGCATGATGTTTGGTAATGACTGCATGGTGATTGGTAATGACTGCATGATGATTGTGATCTAGTTTAGATATAAATTTAGATATTTGATAACCTATGAAGATTTGTTTTAACTTTTACAATGATATTAATGTTGTCGAATGACTTAACAATTTTGAATCATTTTTATTCTTTTAATCAATAAGCGAAATAAAAAACTAATTATTTATTTAGCATAATTGGATTGCATGGTTAATAAAATAGTTGTTGAAAATTCGAAATGTAAATTATTGAATTTGAGAAGTTTATCAGTAGCATCAACATAATATATAAATGATTCCACTGCTTTTCTTGTTCTTTTGCTTTAGTTTTGTTATTTTTCATAAATTTTGAGTTAGTGTAAAGTTAAAATGATAAATTGGGATGACAAAGATTTTATTACAGTTAATACAAAAATAGGGTGGAAATGTACAATACTGTACATACATCATATAGTGTTTAGGGAAATCGGTAGGTACTTTTATTTTTCTATACAAAATGATAATTTGGATCTGTCATTCACTCCAAATTTCTTAACGTGACTTGTCGCACGATCATACCACTGTCACCAGTAGAGTCTCACTATGTAAACGGATGCTTGTGGGAGGTGGCCCATCATATTTATATTCCACTGACATGACTATCCATACATTTCGCTATCTACTTAATTGTTTATATTGACTTCTTGTAATGCAAATTTTGCCAACAAAAATATGTTAAGTAATTGTTTTTTATAAGTTATGATGGTCTTTAAGAAAATACCATACACATAAATAAGTGGTAGTAATCTTAAATTTTTGCAGTGTTTTTAACAATGCTTGACTCACGATTTGGTAGCTTGTTTTCTACACTTTCATACTTGATGTTGAAACTTTAGTTTATACCAAATTTATATTAGTTACCACCAAATGCATTTATTTAAAAAGTTGAAAAGTTCTTGTTGATGATCTATTAAGGAATCTCCGAATATGCCTATGAAGTGCATTATATACTTGTAAAGTATGTTCATGTTCCATTCAGCAAAGGGATTCAAGAACAAGAAAAATTGGCATGTCTTTGAAACCCATGGTTTGCAAATAATTAGATTGTCAAACGCTTTATGAAGTCTGTTTGCTCATATTAACCACAACCTCTTGATAATGGTGTCATTTGTGATTGATGAAATACGGGTGATTTTAAATGTAAATCTAAGATGTAACTATGCAATTATATTTTGAAGGAAAATTGTAGAGTACAGTATTTATGTCGTCTATTATTTTTTTGTTTTATTTTTAAGATAATAATAATAATGCATATGTCGCCTCTTCATTATCACTCCTA
>NW_022726410.1:0-2612 GCF_011630105.1 Anneissia japonica
TTACTCCAATTTACAAATATTAATTAATTGACTTTTTTTTCTTTTAAAATTTAATTATAGTAATTTGGTGTATATACTATATATATATTTATATATATATATATATATATATATATATATATATTTTGTAATATGATATTAATTTTTAACTTTTTTAATGTAATTATTTGAATGTTTTGATATTTCGATATGTATTTTTCCACCTGACTTGTTTTCTTATGTTGTCTTTATTTGTTGATTGTAAAACAAACGTTTTCAACCTTTGGCTGTTGTTTTGTTTTGTGTGTTATACCTTAATAAATATATAAATAAATAAATAAATAAATATAGGCCTAAATCTTAAATTTACAAATACTGTTACAACACTACAGTATATAATTCAACTAACAGGAGACAACTTGAATTCTACGTGCGAAACTCTATAGTTTTAAAATATAGGGCCTAAGTGCTTTCTAGCGGCCATCTTTTATTGTAATTCAAACATGGAATAATTATCAAAAAGTACCAAAAACATTTCAGAACACAGCACAGAGCATTTTTTTGCATTTAAAACAAACAAATACAAAAAAAATTCGCCCTTGTTGTAGTTCGCACTAAATGCATCCGCTCGAACTGGCATACGCTCGAACTGACATCTGCTCGAACTGACATCCGTTCGAATTGACTGGCATCCGTCAGGAGAAATCATTCAATACTCCCCTGACATAATTGGTCGGAGAAAAAAATCCCTGTGATGATTTTTAAAGATTATGACCACCCCAGAACCACTGCCCTTACACTTTCGGTAACGTCCCCCAGCCTTATCGCCCGGGGCCGGAGATGCGCCCAGTATCAGATTCAAGGGGGAGGGGAGGGGCAACCGACCCCGGCTACCCTCCCCCCACAAATTGTTAAAAAAAAATTTAACGGAGGTATAAAGAAAATTATATTCAAATTTTAAGGCTGAGAGTCCAATTTCCGTTCATTTGGAAATGAAAATAATCACAAATTTTCTTAACTCAAAGAGTACCGTACTCGCGCGAATAAGCGCCCTGGCGCTTAAAATATTTTTTGCACTTTTTGAGGGGCGCTTATTCAAACGGGGCGCTTATTCAAACGGGGCGTTTATTCAAACGAGACGCTTATGAAAACAGAATGGGCGCTTATGGAAATAGATGAAAATTAAGGTGATCTTATGAGAACTTATTAAATTCAAGAGGCATCTTTTGAATGAAAAACGATTATATGAGGACATCGGGAAACTGCAAATTACGAATGGTGGTGCGGCGGAAAAGATAATCGTCCAGAGAGCATGGCTCTTCATGACAAGAATGTTGTGAGTATTTATATAGCAGCAGAATAGCAGATAAAATTAGTGGGGTGATGGTGGAGCTTGTTGGCCATCGGCCGAATGAGATTAGCAGGACTGGTATGATCATTGCAGGTTTTCTTGAAAACTCGGATGAGAATGTGTTAAAGGTGAACATTGTCGGAAAAGAGTAGGACTAGGCAATAAGAAGATGAATGTTGGGAAATATACTCTCTGTCCAGGGAGCTCTCATCTCTCCACTCATTTTGATATTGACCTAAGGAGAGTGTGATTCCACTCCGCAGCTCAAATCATGCCAACATCCATAGTCCCTGGATTGATCGGATTATTGACTTGCTAAAAAAAAATCACATGATGTTATAAGGAAACCTGAGAAAAGTAAAGAAATGAAAGATAGACATGGAAACATTAGAAAGGAAAAGAAAAGAAATGATAAGAAATATAAGAATGAAATATGAAAAACAGATACGAACTATAAGAAAGAAAATGAAAGGAAAGATAAGGAATCTAAGAAAGGAGTGTGAAAGATAAGATAAGGAAACATAAGAAAGGACAAGAAAAGTAAAGATCAGGAACATTTGAAGTGGAAAGGAAGAAAGACAAGAAGCAAAAGGGAAAGAAAAATGAAAGGATTTGGGATGAATAGGAAAGGAACAGGCCTTGAAATGATTCCTATTACCAAAGCAATGTAATAATAACATTTATTGATAATCATCAAACCAATCATTTGAACTTAATTAAACTAAACTAAAACCAAATATTTAATAATAATTTTTTTGGTACATTTGCATTTGTTTTGGTTTTTCTTCTCTGTTGTTTGTAAGCGCCTCGAGGTTGTGTCAACGTGAGGCGCTATATAAATCCAGAATTGTTATTATTTATTATTGGGGCCGCTTATTCAAATTAGAAGGGGTGCTTAAGGAAATTTTCACGTTATCCGAAAGGGGTGCTTATTCAAATAGGGCGCTTATTCGCACGAGTACGGTACCTCCCCTCTTACGTTAATAAAGTTCCAGTTTTTGATTTAATTATTACAATTTAATACTAAACACTTACCGGTACTGGATGAATGATTCAACTTGGAGTAAATTCAATAGGCAAAATGCTTATAAGCCATTTACTATTATTACATAGGCCCTAGTATATTACTATGTAAAGTTTGTCAACACTTAAAAAATTGAATCATGGCCATAAAAAAGTAGGTAGAACCTGCAAAAAGCTGTGCTGAGGAAAAATAACATACATTACGTAAAATAAATAGGCCTATTTGATAAAGTAAAAATCAAAAGACATGCAAATGTAA
>NW_022726411.1:0-717 GCF_011630105.1 Anneissia japonica
GTACTTCAACTACCAAAATATGCAACTCATAGATAACCACATACTTCACTTTTGTTAAATATCAAGTGAATTTACTTTACATGTTATAAACAGTGCAAATAAACAGTAGTTAAAGCATGTGGATCAATTGTGTGTTTGAATCACAAGTTCATGTATGGGAAAAGGGAGAGGCGTACTTTCTCGCAAACTTAGCAATAAATTGTCTGCTTGGAGTTTATTCAAAGAAGTATTGCTTTTAGTAAACTGAATAATTAGGAGTACATTTATTTAAGCAACTAATTTAGTCGCATACTTGGTTTTTACTCATCACTAACTAAATCCAAGTGCCTACTACTGGCTTAGAATTATATATAGTTATGTATGGCAATTATGCTAAGAATTAAAATGGCGATGTGATTGTGAGGGTAGGGTGATTATGGTAGGATTAAGTGGTATTGCTAAATCCCACAAACCTCCCAAAACACACTGTAGAAAATCTAACAATTCAATTGTGATTGACTGACTTGGTATATCAATAAGAAAATTAAATACATTTATAACTATTTCTTTGGTTAAATTTTAGATTTTTTATGAAAAAATACTTGCAAATACACCACAAACACACTGCAAACCCCATCTAAACCATATAATTATGATTTAGATTTAAAAAAAAAATAATAATTCGATGTTCATACTAACCCACTGTTTGCGGGGTTTACCAAGACAGACAGATTGAAT
>NW_022726412.1:0-716 GCF_011630105.1 Anneissia japonica
ATTGTTCTCTCAGCTACTTGACAAACTTGACATCTCTGCTTTAAATAACCAAGAACTGCATTTTCAATGGATGCTTCAAATAACCAACAATTACATTATTCAATGGATGTTTTAAATAACCAACAACTGCATTTTCAATGGATGCTTCATCAGGTAGCTCCACAGATACATATGTCTTTAAGTCTTTCAACACATTTTTGATTATTATATGCAAAATTGCAACCTATATATAGTACTAATAGTGTACATGTTTTTCAGATGCTAGCATGGCATTTGATTGCGGAAGTCATTTTACGCTAAATGATGAGCTTGATATTAAGCGTCAGTTGCAGATCTACTTTGTATAAGAGGGAATTCCTTGTCAAGAAAGTTTAGTAATTGTTCTGACAAAGTGTATTGTCTCCTTTTTAAATCATACTGTGTGAATATGTTCTGTCTTTCGTTATTTGCAAGTTTTATGTATGGTTCTTTAAACTGCATTTAGTACTAAACTACCTAGACACTGTAGTGCCACTTAGTAACTCTGTTCCTTCATTTTATGAGTGTTTGCATAAATTGGTGTATTGCTTCATAAATAGAACTAACTAAATAACTAATAGCTACGACTTAGGTTTTCTTCCGTTGCATCTTCCCATGCTTGGGAAATCCAAACAACGCAATCCTTGATTGTCAACTGCTTGATAACATTTGGAATGTCGTCATCGTTCGCCAGGATG
>NW_022726413.1:0-943 GCF_011630105.1 Anneissia japonica
TCGGCATCGAGAGTTTGGATGGCGTGATTTGTCCGACCAATCAAAGTCCAGAGTTAGCGTGGCACGATGCACCGAAATATATAAATGCGAGTCGGTGTTAGAAAATCGTTCATTCCTTACGCAAGTTTCACGGAGGACGGTCAGAGTTGCTGTTGGGAGAGAACGGTGCGTCGTGCGGATCCTAGAGGCCTCGACGAGCAGTCAGAGTGTAAGCTGTCAGTCGTTCGCTGACCGACTGGACTTCGACCATTCCTCCGTGCACGAACGTAAGGAATGGTAGTTAAGGTAAGAGTAGTTTTTAAGTTTAGTATAAGCGTAACTAGCAAAAGTTAGGTTTTAAGGTAAGTGTAGACTGTAAGTATTGTGCGGCGAGGGTTCTCTAATTCAAGGTGTAGGTAATTAAGTATTCGCGAAAACATAGACGACGACGCGAAAAGTAAAAAGAAATGAAACACGAGGAGAAGAAAATCTACGACGCGGTAACAGATTTACGACGCGAAGGAAATTCTAAGACGCGATAACAAATCTACGACGCGAAAATATTCTACGACGCGATAAAAAATCTTCGACGCGAAAAATATATCTTGAAAGGTTTTGTCTTTTATTTTTACGTGTTCAAACCAAAATTTTATGTTGTCTTCACAGGTACGACTAAGATCGCCGGACTCACGGAGGACGACTATCTTCCACGGAACAAAATTTATGTTGTCTTTATTATATCTTCACAGGTAGGACGAGAATTACCGGACTGACAGAAGACTGATCGGACAGGGTCCCCTCGCTCTCTCGGTCGAGAACTTGGGCAATTACTCGGACAGGGTCCCCTCGCTCTTTTGCGCGAGAGCTTGGGCAAATATTTTTATTTTTTTATTTTTATAGGGATTTAATTTATTTTGGTGGGTCATTCCGGCTCTCGACGGCAAAGGAAAAGCGGCGAACTAAA
>NW_022726414.1:0-225 GCF_011630105.1 Anneissia japonica
ACTCGGTATTCCCAAGCGGTCTCCCATCCAAGTACTAACCAGACCCGACGTTGCTTAACTTCGGTAATCGGACGAGAACCGGTGTTTTGAAGGTAGTTTGGCCGTAGACAAGGGTGCACCAACAGTGCAACACTTCGATCATCGAGCTCATTAAATGATATTTCACTAAAATACAGTTTTTAACCAATGAATAGAACAATTCCATAGCAAACATTTTTTTTATCG
>NW_022726414.1:335-529 GCF_011630105.1 Anneissia japonica
ATTTCAGAAATGTGTTCAGACTATGTTTATGTACATGTGGTAAAAATTTAATTTGTACATGTGATAAAAATTTCATCTATCGAGATCTCGAGTAGAGAGATAGAAACAGATAGAGAGAGATAGTTAGAGGAAGATAGAGATAGAGACAGAGATAGAGAGAGATAAAATAAATGTGAAATAAACAAACACGAAGT
>NW_022726415.1:0-923 GCF_011630105.1 Anneissia japonica
ATATATTGATTTATTTTATCTTTACAGTTTATTGTTGGTTATATTCCATAAACCTGTACAAGTGACCTATGACAGTACGGCCTGCAAACTCCTCTTACTCTTACCACTTACTTTTTTGTAAGGGGAAGAAAAATTAAACCTTAATATGCATTAGCGTTAGTCACTTCAAACATATTCAGCATTCCTTCTATCAACTGTCATTATTTTCTTTATGAAACATGGTAACTTTCTTGTAACAAGTAGGTCTATAATATTTGCTCTCACTTTCACAATATTATTCCATACTACTAGCTAGGACTATTTTTTGAGTATGATAGACCTGTGTATATGTCTTATGAAAAGGATAATCAATCATAACCACAGCCAATGCGATTGTATTTATATCTGCATTCTAGATAATATAGGCCTAATGAAAAATTTTATTAGCTTGTAAATAATTAAAACAATATATTATATATATTTTAATTATTATTTGTTTCGTTTATTTTATTATTTCACTAGATTGATTGAAAATAAGCATTCAGGGCTAGAAATTTACTTTTTCAGCCACTAGCAACCTATTGCTAAAATGTGCTAGTTGTTAAAAATGTAACTAGCAAAATGAGCTTCTCAACTAGTAAAATATATTGATACCAACTCAACATATTATTTTCGGAAAATAAATTGTATGAAAATAACTGATATACTTCTATAAATTTGTGTGTTAAATGTTTTAATATAATATTTTCTGTTATGGTGAGTGTACAGTAGTACAATAAATATCACAAAGAAATAGCCAAGTGAGTATAAAAAATCGATTTCTATACCTTGTACATTTATTCACTTCAGTGTCAAAAAATTTTTAATATGAAAAAAAAAATCATGATACAAAATAAAAATTTAATATTATACTTAATTTATTTTTAAAAATAAGTTAAATTTAT
>NW_022726416.1:0-778 GCF_011630105.1 Anneissia japonica
TTAACCACTTTCAATAGATTTTTTTTTTAAATTCATTTTGTTTTTTAAATTGATTTAAAGTTTAATATTAATTTTAACACAGTGGCTTCATCTACTCCGATGTTACGTCAAGTTGTTAATGAGCGCGTTGCTTCCATCACTTCGGAGTAGACATAACCACGGCCGAATATTGTAAAATTCATCAAAATTCAAACGTTTTTAATTATTATTATACATAAATACATGATCAATTTTGGTACAGTTTTAACAATTAATTGTCATAAGTACATTGTAGTTTAATTAGTTGAATTGAATATTATACTTAAACATGCCTGTACAACAGTGTGAAATGAAACAATAATATTACCGACATGATGATATGAACGATCTAGAAACATAAAGAAGAATCAATGTTTCTAGGAGTATAAGAAAAATAATGAGTTCATATTTTTTCACTTATAAACATAGTTATAAACATAATTTATGATGAGAAACCAAGGAGGCAGAGGCTGTGTTTGTGGTCCCGGATAAATCTTAAATAAATAATATATCTTAGCTTAGTACTTAACCAACAAATTAACCAATTAACCAACTAACCAATCAATCTATAAATCACTCGATCAATCATTCATTTAATCAATTAATATTAATTTGAGCAAAAGCTATTGATATTTGGTGATATTTTGTACTTTTAAGCTGGTTTTGAATACCTGAGAATGTTCAATTGATTTTGCAAGTGAAAGGCAATATGTTGGTGAATTTGTAATTTAATGTGGGAGTTGTCTATAAAATGATTAGT
>NW_022726417.1:0-811 GCF_011630105.1 Anneissia japonica
CGCTCTGCTCCACGAATAACACTCACTTGAGAGTTATCTGTCAATCTACTGAATGACCCTGAATTTATGTAATAGTTTTATTTTATGTGTATCCTAAACAACATATCGATAGTCTAAAAAATAATAAAAATAAAAATTATATATATAGGTGAAAGGATATCACATTATAGTTACATCTTGTGAACTACTAGTCCTAGAGAGTTGCTTTTGGTGTCAATTTTTTTTTCAAAATGGGTATGTTTCTATATAGTCTAATGGGGAAATGTATGAAAGTGACCGAAAGTGCCCTTATGTGGGAATAGGCTACGTATGGGTACTCTAACAAAAGAAGTAATGTACAACAAATTACATCCATGTAAAAATATTGTATATATAAATAATAACTTAATTGTGTAATCTCCGTTTATTTAATGATTTGTATTGCCTTTGTATAAAACAAACACACAACAATGTTTTTATTTAGATTCCTGTAGGCCCCCAGTGGCCTATTCCAAGCCCAGGTTTCTATAAACGAAGCTCTCAAACTTTAGGATGAGTGGGATTCTCTTTTTTACATTATAGTTTAAATTTTTCTTTTAGGCGATTTTTCAGGCTATCGGCTGCGCACACCAACTCCCCCCATCTCCCCCCTCCCCCCAAAAAAACACAAAAAAAAACAAAACTTTCCTGCTATTATATGATTATGTGTACCACGTGCACCAAAAAATGATGAACAATAAATGAATACTGTAAAATCTTCTCGTCACTTTAAAAATTTGTCCATATTTGTTCTTAATAAATAGATGATTCACATGAATCTGATAGGCCTACT
>NW_022726418.1:0-2236 GCF_011630105.1 Anneissia japonica
CTTCCCCAACAACAAGTATTTCTGAACACTCCCTTACCCAGTTGGTTAATTAATAATAATATCAGTTTTAGGTTAATGACATGGGCATAGATTGTCTTATTCAGGATTATGTTTCTGTTTTATATTTACTTTGTTGATATGCCATATTGGATATAATTTCTAGGCATAGGCCTAGGCCTACATCTGTCAAGCGTATTATTAGCTTATGCCTAGGCTAGGCCTAGAGGTACATATGAAAAGAAACTTTTTTTGTCTACATTTCCAAGTTTTCTGTCAAAATATTCTAGCAGAAGACAGTGACTGATCAGTGCCCAAGAAGTCTTCCTATTATAGGTCTAGGCTGGCCTTAACGAATTTAATTAATTTTGCTTAAAGTAAGCCTAGCCTAGGCGTAGGGCCAGGCTTCGGGCGGGTGCCTGGGGGTCTATCTATCTGATAGGCCCCTATTACTATTAGGCCTAGGCTAGGCTAGGCCAGGCCTAGGTTTGGTCTAGGCCTATTTAACTTACGCAGTTTTGTTATGGCCAAATGACTGATGAAAAGAAGAACAACCGACCAATTTAAATGTTTCGACTTTTGATGGAAAGACGTCAACAACCAGACAAACAGTAATGAGGTTAGACAAGACATATGTGCATATAAACAGAGGACGCGTCGTCAACTGTCTGATTTCATTCAGCCGCCGGCGGGGAAAAAAAGCCTGCCCGCACACATTACACGAGCCGAACTGTCATTCGTCGTACGCGCGTGCACTTCTTAAAAGCCCGCCGCACACGACGAGATTTAACTGTTATTTTTGCTAATAAGGTGCTCATGTGAACTTGCTGAGGTGCTCATGTGAACCTGCTAAGGTTGATTTACTAACCAATCATGCGAACCTGCCGAGGTGCCAATTTCAACCAGGCGAGGGGCTCATGTAAACCTGTTAGGTGCTGATTTGAACCCGTAAGGTACTGTGATTACTCAAGGTGCCTAATATTTGTAACGACGTTGTAACGCGTAGCAGCCCCGACGTAGTCGGGAAGGCTCCCTGATTCGACCGACCAATCAGCACAAAGCTTGGTTTCCATAAAATCGCTAACCCTATCGGCGACAGTCGCCGACAGTTGTCGGGGAGGTTGAACCTGGTTCAACTTTGCTGATAATTGCATTGCAGACGAATCGGGGTGGCGGGGTGGGCACATGATTCTGTTTTGTCTGCACGGTTGAACCAAGTTCAACATGCACTGTTGGCGAAAGTGTTAGCGATGTTTGGACACCAACCAAAAGCTGTGGGTAATTAGCGAATAGCGATTTTATGGAAGCCAAGCTTTAACCTGCTAAAGGTACTTATGTTAACCTGATAAGGTACTCATGTGAACTTGCTAAGTTGCTCAAGTGGACCTCTATAGGTGCTGATTTGAATCTTGTGGTGCTGTTGTGAACCCTGCAAGTACTAAGTTGAGCCCCAAGTTACGAATTTGCACCCTTGATGTGGTAATAATGAACCCAATGAGATTTTCAGACCACTTGAAGTTGCACCTTCTGAGTCAATCATGCCCTTTTTTTTTACCACACGGCAACTAAATCACCCGTGTTTTACGTATATCCATTTAACTGTTTCATGATAATAGGATAAGTGAAGGACTACCAGTGGTTTTTCATTTTAAATATAGGCCTACTTACTTCACGTAGGACTAGCACTGCTAGCACTGATGTAAAGCCATGAAAAATCAATGACGCTCTCCGTTATTGTAGGCCCTACAGATACTCAACCAAATCAAATAGGCTTTACAGAACCTGCTTGTCTAAAGAAATTAATGCTGGCCTATATTGAAACATTTTTCAAGGTAATTTCAAGTGCAAAGATGAGCCTTTTAATCGATTATTTGAACTCTGCACCCTCTTTGCACCTTTTTATAAGAAAAAGGTGCAACTGTGCACCATTTTCTATCTTTGCACCTTTAGTTGCACCTTTATTTTTAACAGTGCAGAGGCCATAGTGATCTGTTAGATATTTCCTTTGCGACATGTTGGTGAAATGAGTCGGCTTGCAGGCTTGACTGCAAAAGTGTTTGCGAATCTCTTCGTAATTTCTGTAGGGCATCATTCCACGGGCATAAATTTCGTTGGATGACCCGTCGATCGTAACGCTACATTCTTTGATCTTTGGGTTGTAAAACTTTTCGGGATCGTGCTCGAAATCAGCCTCTCGTTCCTTAAACAACAAAAGCACGCCTTTGATGGATTTGGCTGC
>NW_022726419.1:0-602 GCF_011630105.1 Anneissia japonica
TGGGTTTCTGACACTGTATTACTGTAATACTACCGTGCACACGGATGTTAAGACGTATATTTATATCAATATATTATCAAAATATTATACATTCGTAAGTCCTTAAAATGCTCAAAATTACTCTTTTCCTTTAAAATTCCTTTTAAAATGCTCAAAATTACTCTTTAAATAGAGCATGTTTTAGCATATAATACTTTTCAATCAGAAACGTGCGTGCTTCGTTAGGGTCAAAGTGCGGCGGATCACCTAACTCGTCCTCAGTGACGAGTTCAAATCTAGTTTTTATTCTACCTTTCCTTCCATTTTTGTTCGCACGATATCTCAAAAAATGCCACGAGTTTACGCACAATCGCTATCAACGAACATTTGGCTTGGTCTGGAATAGTCATGGTAAGCTTTTCACCGCGCTCAGTCATGCGTGACGTCAACTACGCGCAATTTTGCGTTATTACATTATCTATCATATCAGCCTAACCAATTGACATTTCGAAATCGTATTAAGTGAGCATTAACTTTGGGTTAATGTTGAATGTACTGTACCCTAATTTTACGCGTGCGCTTATTAACGCGCGCGCACGCATGCGTCAAAATTTCAAAATGCT
>NW_022726419.1:700-1039 GCF_011630105.1 Anneissia japonica
GAAGTTAGAAATTAGGGTTTTTTTACATATTTTGGGTTCCTGACATTGTTTTCACAAATTTGCATTCTTTTCGGTCATCTTTTGGCCAATAGCAATGCCGTACGTGCGCATCAAACATAGGTATCTTTTCGCGTATTTGTGCAGCTATACAGTGAAATTATGATAAAATCAGACCTATTTTTAATCAGTTATAGCTCCTTAGGTTGAAAGGTGACCCCCGATTTTTATTACATATTCTGAAAGCACATAAGTTGTAAATATGATTTTAGAGATTATAATGGCCGATCGGACATTGTGACGTCATCATATTGGCATCTGAATTCAAAGAAAGTGACTTAT
>NW_022726420.1:0-512 GCF_011630105.1 Anneissia japonica
GAGGTGAGAAAATTACTGTTGGGTCAAATGATTTGAACCCAGATTCAAGACATAGAAGAGAAAACCGCTGAACACTCTAGAGCTTATTACTTGTTAAATTAATGACATTTTGCTCTCTATCAGACAATGAAGCACCGATGCTTGAGTGTCCACCAAACCAAAATGTAACCGGTGATTCCGACTGTATGGCAACTGCAACGTGGGCCGCACCGAATGTCACAGACAACTCAGGAGATATTTTTTCTCCAATTTGTGATTACATGAGTGGAGCAACATTCTCTGAATATAACACTACTGTTACTTGTAACGCTACTGACGATTATGACAACACTGGGTACTGTACATTCAACATTTTCATCATAGGTAAGATATTTGGGAAGATTTCTATAGATATTGATAAACTGAGATCCACACATACACTCACACACACATACATCTGATAACTTATTTTACAGTTTTTTACATTTGTTGCTGACATACTGACATTATTTTATATATATATATATATATAT
>NW_022726421.1:0-845 GCF_011630105.1 Anneissia japonica
TCCTGAAAAGGTAGGTCTAGAATTTTTTTCCGGTCACACAAAAATCTCCAGACATTATTTTTTGCCGCCCCCCCCCCGGCCCCCGGTTCCGCCGGCCATGTGAGGTAAGACAATTTGAGGAAATAGTACCTCTCGAGATGGCCGGAATTGACACTTTTATAAATAGTAAAATTCATCATCATCACATCACCATTATAGTCAAAATGAAACGCCAACAAATTTCTCATGATCTTTTATCAGGGATCTACTTAATATCCAGGACAACTTAGGCCTAACTATAGCTTACTAAGCTTTAACTATATATACTATATTATGATCAACAAATCCCAACTTTTTTTCGCATTTAGCACAATTTTCTTCACTTTTTATTGCTATTAATAGTATTATCAATTATTACTATCGTCATCATCATCATCATTGTTTTTATTTGTAATTACTATTAGTAGTAGGCCTAGTATTATTAAAAAAAAATTTAAAGAAACTTGAAAAAGGATAAAAACGAAATTGAACCACAGTATCGCATTTCTATCTTAAAAGACCTGGCCTGAGATTTATGGATTTAAGATTTTTAAAAATCACGCTTCTTAGGCCTATGTGTTATATTAGGCCTGTATGTATAACGTGTACTGATGCATATTTAAATGTTTTAGAAGTATACATTTGGAGTGATCCCAGGAAAGAATTTGTATTAGATCAAGAATAAGCTTTAAAATTTTAACACTGTGTACAAAGAGGGGAACCGCGGCTCCCACGGCTCCCCCCCCCCCGGATACGTCCCTGGCATGATCTTATAAAGTCAGATGCCCAGCCTCAGTACCCGTCGCGGGATGTCACGCGGAAAACCA
>NW_022726422.1:0-2557 GCF_011630105.1 Anneissia japonica
GGAGGCTTCATGGTTGAACAGATTTTTTACAGGACTACATTCGTTGAGAGCTATGCGACGCGACCTATATTGTTTCTAGCCGTACCTATTGTGTAATGGAGTGTATCTGGTGGTATTTGAATCTGTTCAACCATGAAGCCTCCGTGGTCTAATGGTTATGACGCTCGCCTTGACAGCGAGAGGTCGCAGGTTCGAATCCCGCCAGAGGAATTTTATTACACAATTTCTTTATTCATTTATTTACAGGACTACATTCGCTACGCGATGTATTATTGTCCTTTATTAAACACTGTATTTACCTTTCTTTGATTATTTATTATATATATATATACTTATTCAGTAATTATTATTGGTATGGTATTTGTAAAGGATTGTGGCTAAAAGGTATTGTTAAATAAAATATTACTGTACTATTTTATAATTGTTTAATTTTATTATTTTTGAGTCAATTTTTAATCTTCAAATTAAAAAAACCAAACAAACTGGGCTGGCGTCATCAAGACATTCAAATGATCCCTCTCCTCTTTGTAAATTTATGAACTTACTTGAAATTGCGTTCAAATGATTCTTTGAAATTATTATTGTTTAGTTCCTTCCTGGTGTCAGGGATAACCAACCATTTCGAATCACGGGAAAAAACATAACATCTGAAGTTAGGGTTGTGACTCATAGAGTGCTCAAACATGTGAGCGCCCTCTCTTTTTTGGAACGATATTTCCGAATACTGTAGGCTAAGAGCAATGCTGAAAAAAGTTCACTTAAATTTCTTATAAAAGTTATCAATAATCATTAATTAATTTAAGGCTAATGTCAACATATTCAATATTGGCGTCTAGACATCTACAAACATTTTAATATTTACATATTATTGCTGTAAACAAAAGTATTCATTTGCATGTTTTAAAGAATGTGGACCTCAACAAGAAATTTTATTTCCTATCATGTGTTCATCTTTGTTTGTACATTTTTTTAAAGTGAAACTGGAACAAAACTGTGAATTAAAAATATATTTATATCCTATTCTTATCACTCTGGCCGTGTTTACTGATTATTACTATGAATATTTTTCTTTATATTCTCTTTATATTTGTACAACAATTATTCTTTTTTCGAGGCCAGCTCCACTGGAAATTGTTGGTGGTAATAATACCTAGCATTGTTCTTGCAGCTTCACCGTGAGGTTTTTTTTTTTTTTTTTTTTTTTTTTTTGTAATTTGTCTCCTTTTTCATTTGCTTCTCTAAAGCAAAATCATCAATCGAAATTAATATTTAGCATTTTAAATATATTTATATACTATTCTTATCATTCTGGCCACGACAGGTACAGAACCTGAATGGAAATTGCTACGCCAAACCGCCGTGTAAATTTTTTTAGTACAATTTGTTATACCACTTATTGGTTATAATTCATAAGATTAGCTTTAGGCTATATCTGGAATTTTCAGTAGGTATTCAACAACTAGTTCCTCGTCAGTTTGTACTTTTGTAAACTTTTCACATTTTTATCAATGTTAATCTATATTTTAAATGCGAAATAAATCAATAAATAAATCGACTACACGGAAGTAAGTTAACAGGGAAAATCAGCAGTAACACCGTATATTATGAGTCATCGTGTTACATGCTTTTATCGGTAAGCTATGGCGACCTTTGTTATTTCAAAACGGTAAAATGCAGTCTTGTTGTTAATTCAATCATATAACAATGTTTAGAGAACTAGTCTACCGATGACGTGCGAAATTGCTTTGAATTTAATTTTTAGGTTCTTCCTGGTGTCAGGGATAACCTAACCATTTCGTATCCGGGGAAAACATCGATTTGAATTTGGGTTAGTTGTAGCTCACAGAGTGCTAAAACATGTGAGCGCCCTCTGTTTTTTGGAAATAAACCAAGAGACATGCTAAAAGTTTAATTTAATTTTTTTATGCTAGGCCCCCTATATGATATCATGGTCCCATGGAGGAATCAATTAATTCCTCATTGATGATATTAACAACTTAAAGTAAATAGACAGCAAATGTGAGAAAATTATAACAATCATTAATTAAATTAAAGCTAATGCCAACTTTCTCAACGATGACTTTATTATAGACATCTAAGAAATATTTTATATTTACATTATAAGTTCTCTGAATGCAAGAAGATATCATTGGTATATTTTAAAGATTGTGGAACACAATAAAAAAAATATCGAATTCCAGCTTTGCATTCTACATGTTTCATGTGTTTATCTTTATTCTGTACTTAAAGAAATAAAATAAAAATTTTGAATTAAAAATATATTTATATCTCATTCTTATCAGTCTGGCCGAGTTCATACTTGATTATTACTATGATTAGTACAATACTTGCCCTGGTTCCTAGGCTGGCCCCACTTGAAAAAAAAATCCGGTGATACATAACACCAGACATGGGTTTTCCAGCCTCTATAAGCATTTTTGTATCTTTTCTCCTTTTTTGCTTCTCTAATGCGAAATATCATCAATCGAAACTACACGGAAATAAGTTAACCAATAGGCCTATGTAGCAGCTTATTGGTTATTATTGTACAGTACTT
>NW_022726423.1:0-1265 GCF_011630105.1 Anneissia japonica
AGAGTTAAGTAGGCAATTTAACCATTAGGATGCGTACCGGTACTTAAGTACAAAATAGTGTGGATGTCACTCCAAAAATGACAAGGCAATTTTTATTCAACGTTTCATTTTTATTTAAGCATCATCAATAATAGGCTAATATTATTATTATCATTATTCCTGATAATTTTGAATTGAAATGATTTTTTTTGTACAGCCTGTATAAATACGAATAGCAATGGAAGGTGATTTTTTATAATCTTAAAAATGATTTGCTGTTTCTATTGCATACTAATATATAATTATTATAACTTGATTTTGGAAACGACGCTTTTAAAACAGCGGACACGCTCTTGCAGTGTGTTGTTCATAAAAGTAACATACTGTACAGCCATAATACAATATTAACACAATATTTATAATATGAAATTGGATATAAAGTAGTGAAATCATAAAAAAAGTCTATAAATATAGTTACATGAAATTCGACTGCTAAAAAGATTTTAGTGATTTCACTACTTTATATCCAATTTCATATTATAAATACTGTATTAATTAAAGTAATTAAATTAAGTAACATACTGTACAGGCATAATGCAATATTAAAACAGAGGCGAGACTTTTAATACAATGAAATGTACGTTAACACAAGTTGAATATATCACAGATCCTGCACATCATTTAACACTTACAATTTATAACATTTACAGCAAAGCACAGTTTATATATTGCGGCCAACTGACCTATACTATTTTAATATTTATAAATAATAATAATCAAATTAATAACATAAGATTTGTACAAGGCTCGCTCATATTCAAATTTAAAGAGCAACATTTATCTATATATACCCTATATACGGAATTTAATTACATTTTTATATACATATTTAATTAATTTTTGCTGGTCGTCACATCATTTATTTGCAAAAATAACAGGAGCTACTTAAGGGTCAGTATGGCAGGATTACCTAATAAGAATGCTTACCATCGAAGGGGCTCTCTTGGTCTATCGGCGAGGATTAAAGAACTGCTTAAACATAGTAAATTATCACAGGTATTTATAAGATGAAATTTGATATATAGTACCGGTAGTGAAATCATAAAAAAAAATCTATACACAGGAACGTACATCACGTTAGACACAGAACGCTCATCGCGTATGACACAAAATGGCTTCTAAATTCTCAATGTCGCAACTCTTTCTATCTATGGCTCTGGGGCTCCCGACGTATTTTAATTAATTGTAATCTTTTCTTTTGTTTTAATTGTTTTTAATAGTAATAT
>NW_022726424.1:0-1109 GCF_011630105.1 Anneissia japonica
AAATATATGAAAGGCGCGTTGAAAACACTTATTGTCCCAATATAGTGCGTATGAAACCGCCGTGCCAGAGGGATGCTGCTGCTGCGGCAGCGGCTGCTGCAACAACCAGCGCGGTCGTCACGTCGACGAACGCGATAAGAGATCAGGAACCGGGACCCGACCCGCCGCAGCTACACCCGTCGCAGATCGTCGTTCCGAACTGGTATCGACAAGGGGGAGAAGAGCCTGGTTCAGCGTCAATTACTGGTAGCGAGCGCCGCGCGACTTCCAGTAGTTGAAGCATTCTTCCTTCTTTTCCGGTTGTCGGTAGCAGGCGTCCACCGTCTGCGGCTGTCGTTTCTCGGGAGGTTCGCCGATATCCCGTTCGTTTCCGCTGAGTGGAAGAGTTCGCTTTCTGCTTCCTCTGCCGTCCATCCTGTTTTCTCTGATCCTCTCTTTCATGCTCTCGAAGTAATCGTTGCACACGTTAATCGCATTCTGGTTCGTTTTGTGCAGCAGCTCCTTGTGCAGATCGAGCAGATCCGTCATCGTGGTGGCGTTCGCGAAGCGAGCGTCTCCCTCCTTCTTGGGAAAGCGCGTCTTCAGCAGAGAGGACAGCTCGGCGACGTTCGTCTTGCCGGAGGTGGCGTCGCCGATCAGTTCGTTGGCGGCCTTGAACGAAGCGACGACGTCGACTTCAGACGAAGGTTCGGACCACCGTTCCGTCATCTCCTTGAAATCGTCCATTCTCTTCCGATAATCGGAGCCGAGCTTGCCCTCGACGGTCTTCGTCAGTCGTTTCATGAAGTCCGCCAGCTGTTCCCTCCACAGATCCATCTCCCTTCTGATTTCCGTCTGCTCCTCTTTGCTGCTGTCGTCCTTGTTCTTCAGTATCGTCAGTATGGCCTCCAGCTGTTCGGGTGCCACGCTGCTGGCAAGATTCTTGACGGTCTCCGCCTCCTCGAGCAGCTTCTCGTTCGACATGTTCACTCTCGGCGCGACCTCGCCACTCGAACGCTTATATCCGAATCTCTCCGAAGCCACGCGTCTCGCGGAGATCTTGTTGTCGCAGAAAACGGCAACCGTGCCCTTTCTGTGACCCGTCTCCACCAGAGACACTTCGGTGCACA
>NW_022726425.1:0-715 GCF_011630105.1 Anneissia japonica
CTCGTTCAATCTGGACGTGACCCTTTTACCCAACGCTCTGAAAACGTACGTTCTGAACAGTAACGTTGACGTAGCATTTCAGTACTCTATGGCGTAGGTGCCATTACAGAAGACAAAACCTTTAGGGTACATTTCATATTCAGCGAGTCATACATTATCTGTTTAATAAATTATTGTTAAACTAAAATACTGTTTCCATTATTTTGTTTTATTATGTGTGTGAGTCTTTTAATAAAAGTGAATCAATGCGAGAGATAAATAAAGAGATGTAAAACCAATTTTTGTTTGTTCTCTTTGGTTTATTTTATTTCACATCGCAAACGCACAATATTCTGCCGGTGTCCGGTTCGTACACGGCACCGTCTAAACCGCAGCGTAACCAGCATTCGTCCGTCAAGGGAACCGCCTCGGGATACCCGTTGAGAGCGTGAACGCAAGATCCTACGTCGCTGCCGACGGGAAAGTAGCAGTGCGATCCGAAGAGTCCGCACCCCTCGAAGTCGGGAGCGAGGTACCAGCGGTCGTTGTTGCCTTTGAGATTTTTCTTCGGCCGGCGGACGCTGCACAGGTTCAGTGAGATGCTTCTCTTGCAGCTGTCGCAACATCTCACGTATCGGGTCCCGTCCTCCGCGATTTCCAAGCACGCGCGATTCCAGTTCGGGAGAATGCACGCTTCCTGGTAGAGAAACGGAGTGGCACCTTGGACGTAAACCGA
>NW_022726425.1:773-996 GCF_011630105.1 Anneissia japonica
ATAACAGAAGCCGAAACGGCGAAACGCCTACCGTCCGTTCGATCGGGCTTTGCATCGATGCTACGTTCCGTGCTCGGCGTGGATGCGTCGCCAATACGTCTCTATCGCCTTGCCACCCACCAATCGCTGTTGGTCCTGAAGTGAAGGGGCAGAATGGCCCAAGGATTCCACATCCGGTTCGGGTCGCCGCCGACGTTATGCACAAGGGCGTTCTCGAATTGTT
>NW_022726426.1:0-952 GCF_011630105.1 Anneissia japonica
TTCCGTGCTGAAGGACACATAAAAACACAAAGAAAACAAAGACAAAATAATAGTTGACTAAAAGAAATTTGCAATACAGGCAACTGGTGTTCATGGCATGATTTACAGTAGTTCGAGAAACATGTCAAAAAACGTAAAGACGCATTGTCTCATGCAACTGCAAAACCCCCCCCCCCCCCAAAAAAAAACATAAAAATCACTTCCGAAATCAACCAGCCCATCCAGAAGCAACACAAAAATTATCAACTCAAACACATAAACCAGTGTGGTCAAACAATGCCCACACATAATTTTACAAACGATGCCTCATTGTTTCACTGTGCATTTTACAGGTGAGAGAACAGTTAAACATTATTCAAAATCTTCATACAAATAAAAAGCAATTTGTGTTGATCTTATACTGAAAAAATGAAATGTTAATTTTAATGATATATATTTAAAGTTAGGACTATATATAGTACAACGAAGCCCATTTTGTGTGGGTTTAAGCTGAAAAGGTTAATGAAGCTATCAATAAACCAACCGAAGACCCTCAGCAACACTTCGATCCAAATTGAATAACATGGATTCCAGCATGATATGGTTTCAACAAAATTAATATAACATTTGATGCCAAATCAGAACCAGTCTCCACCGGATTTTTTTTCCACGTTTTTCTTTTATCGTCGTTTATCATCATAGTTATAGAAAGCTGGGCCTGTTGGACGTCCGAATCTGATTGGAGGCAATTGATTACTATTCACACTCTATATGGTACCGTATGCCGATACAGCACTAGTATTTGACGTACACGCGATAAACTGATATCATATCGATGTGATAAGAATATACAAAATTAGAACTACTAAGAAACTATTTTTTAAATACCATATATATATATATATATATGCCTGCCCCATTGTTCTATTGTTTTATTTATGTTCTTTGTTTATTACGACGCATGAGCTTGGTT
>NW_022726427.1:0-1056 GCF_011630105.1 Anneissia japonica
TTAATAATCAATAGGAACCAACTTTTAGAACGGTAATTATCCAAATTCCGTTAAAAATCGATGTATTTTGATTTTGTTTTGTTGGTATTTCCGTCGTGTGTCGGTATGTAATGCATTGACATTGTGGATCTGTAACGCATTGACGTGTCAGCAGATACGCATTCAACCATGACCTTCATGTCTGTGTTTCATAGCATCAATCTAGATAGGCCGTTATATACTGCCACGTGAACGGTAATAAACCTATTCTACATAAATGAAAATGAGAATTTGAATTGTTATGTATTGTTTTTTCTGTCAAGCTCGTATATGTTTTTTTTTTCTTTTTCAGTGTAGGGCCTACGTATGTTACCATTAAAGAAGCCTTGACTGGTCATTAAAATATACAGTATATGATTATAAACACATTAATAATTTGATACAGGAAATAAATATGAAAATATATATTTCCTCTGTTTTCATTTATCATTATACTATTCAGTCTATTTTAATTTATATGTACAGGGGCAGATCCAGAGATGTCCAAAAGGTGGGGGGGAGCGAAAGGGGGGTCAAAAGTTGGGCCGATCGAGACAACACTGACCTAGGGGGTCTGGGGGCACGCCCCCTCGAAATATTTGTGTTCTGACGCCCGAAAATAACAGTTGAGGCGTCCTGGGCTATCATTTTTTTCTTTTTCTTTTTTTTTGACCTCCCAAAAGGTGGGGGGGGCCCAGCCCCTCCCCCCTAAATCCGCCCCTGATGTATCAATATAAACTTGTCATTAGAACATTATGGTGAAAGGAAACGAAACGTAACAGAAGAAAACAAATGTATGACAAACTAATCTTTTCACAGTACTACATTTATTTCATAAATCTTTTATTTAAGCATTAATAAACATGATGAAAATATATATCGATAACAGAAACGTGTCTCAAACCATCATACTCAAACCAAGTCGACTTAGTAACCTTCGTTGTTTTTCTGTAAATAAAGAAAACTAAGAAGTGATACTGTAGTGCTGAATAAACTTAATTACTACATAATGAATATTATTTTTGAATAAAGATACCG
>NW_022726428.1:0-530 GCF_011630105.1 Anneissia japonica
GTTTTATTTATTACAAACATATTCTTTCACCATCTATACACATTAAGGCCCTTCTTTTAGGTTAATATGATCTATCTTAAATTTGTCTTTCTTGAGTTTGGGACTATTATTATGTGTAACTTAAAAGGATAAAACTAAAAGAGACCTAAAAAATGCGCACCAAGCGCGCAAAATATTTTTGTGTTTTTAATTCTAATTTCGTCGGAATTGATGAAAACTCCCTAAAATGTGCAATTTATAGAGGAAATTGACCTACCGTAACAAGAAATGCGCGCAAAGAATTTGGGAATTTTAGGCACTTTCAGAGGATGCATTTGTCAAGAAGTGGGGAAAGATTTTCCAAAGATGGATATTTTCCCCTTGTCCCCCGGTGTTTTTAATTCTAATTTCGTTGGAATTGATCAAAACTCCCTAAAATGTGCAATTTTTAGAGGGAATTGGGCCATGTTAACAAGAAATGCGCGCAAAATTTGAGGTTTTTAGGTACTTTCAGGGGATGAAAGGGCATTTATAAAGGGTTGGGGAAGATT
>NW_022726429.1:0-12519 GCF_011630105.1 Anneissia japonica
ATAAAAATATATTTAGGCCA
Source organism: Anneissia japonica (assembly GCF_011630105.1). Lineage (NCBI taxonomy): Eukaryota > Metazoa > Echinodermata > Crinoidea > Comatulida > Comatulidae > Anneissia > Anneissia japonica. The sequence goes on from NW_022726429.1 coordinate 21, forward strand.
AAAACTGCGGATTTTATAAGTCCGCAATGACAATAAATTGTGTTTAAAGTTGTATAAACACTGGAGAAAACTATAGTACAAACAGGAGGAGCTAATAATGGACTTTAAAATCATGGCATAGAAATTCACACAACTACAGGTCTCCCCCCAATTCAAACCACTTTGTAGTACCAGGGTTTCTATGGTCTTTAGCATATGTGAGGTTTCACCACGAAATGAGACGCATCGTTGGTGAAATTATATTGAGATATTCACCAAAACAGCCAAGTCAACATTTTTACAAAATTTTGATTTTAATGTTTTTGAATAACTTGATACTTATATTTTATGATTGTATACTGTCTTTGTAAGTGAATTTTCTTGCCAAAACAGTGTTCTCTGCACATATTCTGTAATTCTAGTCATATTATTTGTACAGGTTAGTTTATCTTTGAGGCTGATTTTCTCAAAACGTGGTTCTTATACACCTAAACTTTAAATGCTCACAACTCTGGATTTACTTAATAGTAGGGAAGCCATTCAAAGACCAAATGAAAGCTTATGATGTGATCTACCCAGATATAATATAAACTCATTTTTTGAATTTCTAACCATGAGACTCATTTTGTGGCGAGACCTCACAGATTTGTTCTCTAATTAGAATAATAAAGAAAAAAGATATTTGTTAGTGTGGGACAACAGATAAATTGTCTTTTTTGGTAGTCTTTAATGTTTTATATGTTTCTTATTGTGTTTGATTGTAAGCTCACTCTGGGATTGATGTGTTTTTTATACCGAAATAAATAAATAATAAAACATGAAATGTTTTTTGCACTCCTTTACATGTTTACGCATATGTAAGTCTGCTTCGGTCTGCTTTCTTTCTGTTCCCTCTTTTCAAACAAAGACATATGGAGATAGAGCTTATTCAATTGCCTCTCTTAGACTATGAAATGGTTTGCCAGGATATGTTCGTGAATCTCAATCTGTGGATATTTTTTAAATAACACTCAAAACTCACAGTTTCAGCTCAATTTAACTGAAAACGGTATAGTATCACACTAACAAAGCATGTGTTTGAACATAAAGGCAATTTTATTATATAGGCTTTGCCTGTAATCAAGGAAGTATAAAAAATACCTGCTGTAATGAACCAACAACAAGAGCAATCATTATCTTAGTACATGTGGTACTTACGATTCTCACAAGTCGCTCCTTGCCAATTATCCGGACAATCACATATGTAAGAGAACATATGACCACTGTTGGTATTAGTGCAGGTTCCTCCATTGTGACAAGGACTGCTATCACATGGCAGAACACCTGTTAAAAATAACAATTGTCAAATATTTATGTAATATCCCTGTTCTAATCCTTTCTCAGACAGGGGTCTCAAGTTGAAGAAGTTTTTCCGGGAGATCTGCTTAAACAAACTTTCTAAGCACATCTAATTTTGTTTTGCTACTTATGGTGACGACATCCGTAAAGGCAAATGAAAAAAAAAAATACAGCAGTAGTAAATACATGCCGATTAAAAAAAAAAAGTGCGGGAGATGGCAGGATTGTGGGAGGCCTTCCTGTTTTCCGGGAGACTCCCATGAGTTGCGGAAGACTCGGTAGCTACGTATCACAATCATAAGTTTCATAGATATTGGTACTAGCTTGAAACTTCACGCCTGCGTCAGCTCAACTATAGGCCACCTTTCGCTGAGCTCTGTCCTTTGAATATTGTTGCAAAGATTCCATAAATAACAAAAATTTGTAGGGAAAAAAAAAAAAAAACTGGCTGTGTGGTCGCAAGCACGGACTCATTGCATGGCATTTTAGACAATATCTATATTACACACGTTTCTGCCGAATCATAAAAATGTGTCAGAAATGGTCTTTAAAAGGGGTATAAATTACTACTTGCAACGATACATTCATAATATTATAATAGATGGCACAAAGTTGATGCACAATTCTTGACTACAGTATCGCCTGATATTGCTGCAAATACATACAGCTGCTATATAAATGTATATACCAGTTACATAGCAAATACATGAGACATAAATAGGCCGTGAGCCGAGGTCACAAATTTACTTTATAAATTAAGTTGCGTTGACCACGCTCATAGAAAATGAACTTTTAATGCAATACAAATTATCAGGTTGTTTTAATGAAAAATAAGCAATGTTGTTCCTCAAGCTATGGTACCGATATAAAAAAAAAATGCAAAAAACTACGATTGCTAAACCCTGTTATCACACGCCAATTCGTTGAAGGTCAAGCTTTCTCGTCGGGTTTAGTGCATTGAGGCCTTAATAACAGTACTACCGCACACCATTTAGGTAAAGACAAAATCTAGCAGCCACGAGGAACAGTATATTTAAATAACATGAATAATCTATTACCAGATCCGGGAAGCGTGACGGTGGTATGAGTCGAAAAACATTGTAAAAACATTAAAACACACCACAAGGACAACAGTGACTAAAATTTGGAAAGTTTTCTAACAATTTAAAATAATAGGACCCAAGTTGGGTCCAGGGCCAAACCCCCCTGGGAAGTAGCGCACTCTGAACCTTTTTAGAATTGTTTTGAGAGGAAAAAGTGGAAATTGCAATAGACACATCATTAATAATACCGTATTAGTAAGTCTAATAATAATTATATAACTCAACTGTGGTGGATCCAGGAGTTCAAAAGAGGTGGCCTTGAATCCGCCATTGCTCAAAACATTCATTATCCAAAGTAGTCATAATCACGAAAAATAAGCATGAAAAACCGGATCCCATCCTAAAATCAAATGTTTGTACCCTTGCCTCAGCATTCACTAAGACATATTCTGAGTCAGGTGCCGACCCGATGGAGTTTATAATGTCATACCCAGTGAAGGGCGTCAATTTGTTTTGAAAGGTGGAGGGGACATTTCATGAGTTGACACTGACCTCAGACCCACCATGGTTGGGGCTGAGGTGAGAAAATTTGAGGAAACGCACCTCTCGATGTAATAAATGACACTTTTAGTAGGCCTAAAATTCATTATCATCACATCACCATTATATAATAGGCCCTAGTCAAAATGAAGTGCCAACAAATTTCTCATGATGTTTTATCAGAGATTTTCGGCAACCATAGATATCTTATTATTATGTGTGATGTAAGATGTGATTGCATCTCAATATGTCAGCGTGCTGTAGGGCCTAGGTTATGGAGTGTAACTATATTAAACAATTGTATTATAGAGTGTAATTGTCAATAAACAGTGGTGAATTAAAGGGGGTGGTGCAGCAGGCCCGCCTCCCCCCACCCCACCCACACCGCTAAAATTTTCAAAAAAAAAAAAATAAAGCAAGTCTATTCAAATTTTGAGTCTAAGGCTGCCATTTCCGGCCATCTAGAGGTGCCATAATCATAAATTTTCGTTCTTCAGCCACAACCATGGTGGGGCTGAAGAACTTGGATTCCTGGCTCTGCCAATGATAAATGTTCGCTGAAGTCTGTGATATCTTACGGACTCTCATAAATTTTGAATTTCATTTTTATTATTCAATGTATGATGAAGCAATTTTTTGTAGAGCATTTAACCATCCTATTACTACACTGTTTACATTCAACTATATAATTATATTTTATTTTATCCTCCGTCTGGATGTTTTTGGCAAAACTATTTGCTAAACAAGAAAACAAAATTTTATTTTAATTCTTTTTCTGCCCACCTTTGATGATCTTCAACAAATTTTTGTGAAACAAGAAATAAAAAAAGTCTCGCCTTACCCATCTAACAGCAGATACATTACCTAACGTCTCACAGTTAGTGCCTGTAAATCCACTCACACACTGGCAAACATAACCACCACTAGTTGCGGGGAGACACTGGCCACCATTTTGACACGGAAATAATGCACAAGATACTAAAAAAAAAAAAAAAAATGAAAAAGATTGGAAAGGATGCATCTAATAAACTAAAAAAAATGAGGGGAAATGTTAGAATTGGATACAAAAATACATGCAAAAAAGCTACCAACAATATAGGCATAACAATGATCTAATAAATACTATTTATAGCATTGCAAGAATATTGTACAATCACTAATACATTTAGAATTAAATTTTGAAAAATCACCAACAAAAATACCAACTACAGTATTTATGGATAAAATTAAATTAGAACAGTTATTGCAAAACAAATCAATACCATATATCTAACAGTATTGTACATTTCTAACAAATGATGCAGCATTTGAGGGAAATTCCATTTGAGAGCTGTGCTTAACAGAAAAATCAAGTCTGGTGACAGGCTTAACTGAGAGGACACTTAATATTTGATAATAGAGTTGCTTAATAAAACATTTTATAGTACAGAACAGCAAAGGTCAAATGACACTAGAAACAATTGTAACGTTACCCATATATCAGATATACTACCTGGGGTCTCGCAGTTAGTGCCACTATAGCCACTAAGGCACTGGCAAAAGTAATCGCCGTTATTAAACTCGGTGAAACATGTGCCACCATTTTGACATGGTTGCGTACTGCAAAGTCCAAGATTACCTTCGAAAAGAAAATAACAAGTAAAATGATAGGAAAGGAAGAGAAGTTAATCAACAAAGAAATGAAAGGAAAAGTTAGTAAAAACAATTGTACAACACAAAATAAGATGCAAGAGTGTTTATATTATTGAAAGAATAATGTACAGCAGTGGAGGGCATAAAAGTTGGTTAGATAGAATTGCTTACGAGATGGACTCAGAATATAGGCCTAATATAAACTCTAAAAATAAGAAATACAAGCATGACAATCAACAATTACGTTCATAACTAACCCCTCCCACAGTGAACATATGGATCAAGAAACTAAACACAGTCACAAAGACAACTTACACCGGGATATTTTTTTTAAGCGAGGGATCGGAAATGTTTGAAACTATTTAAAAAGATATCAGTGTTACTATTTTGAATAACAAAGTGTGTTTAATTGATATTCGATATTATAATTTGCAATATGTCTTTGTTAATCATTCGGTAGACCTAATAATATTTATTATTATTTTATATAACCAGGAGTAAAAGAATTTACCACGGATCTTAATTCGTATCTATCACTGTAAACACCTAGGGGTAATCATAGATAAAAATCTAACTTGGAATAAACAAATTGATAATGTAATAAACAAAGTTCTTCCTGGATTATACTACATTAGGAAAAGTAATTATATCTTGCCCCCAAACATACAGTCAATGCTGTACATGTCAATAATTGCACCACATTTTAATTATTGCAATGTTGTGTGGGGATGATGCAATCAAACTTTACAAAATAAAATTCAAATATTACAAAATAGGGCTGCTAAAATTATTACAAAGGTCGCAAGATATGATTCAAGTTCAGAAGCACTCAATAACTTAAACTGGAATAATTTAAACACCAAACTGTATCAAGATGAAGCTATAACCATGTTTATGAAAGTTACTTGCATAAGATAATACAGTAATAGTTTTATTTTGGTTTCTTTTACTTCTTTATTTCTGTTTGTCTTGTAAATGTTTTTGTAATTTAAATTTTGTTATTATGTACTTCAGAAACGGCCTTGTGAAAAACACATTTAATTTGTGATCAAGTTTTCCGTTTTCAAATAAAGTCATTATTATTATTATTATTATTGTATGATAGAGATCCGGATTGTATCACCAAAATCGAATACAGTTATGTGTTGTTACTTTCATCCAAATGTATCATCTTTTATCTCGCATTTCATTTTATTTTAATATTTTGATTCCAAATTTCATAAAGTATATATATGATTGAAATTTAAAACAATTTTTATACATGACAATTATCTCTGTCTTTAAATTTAAATGAAAAATTCCAACAAGCTGTGGCTCCAGACATGCCAACAAATGGTGCGGCTCCCAGTGGAGCCCAAACAAAGGGTGGGGGAACTAGTTCCCTGTCGCTCCCGCATAGGCAGAAATGGTAGAATGAGGACAGTGGGTGCGCATACGGACCGTTAATTAATTCTTCCTGGTATTTTTCAGTCAATTTCAAAAGATCCTTTAAGTGGTTGTGGCCTTATATGTCTCTGGAAGCTGAACATGCCAACTAAACCACAAAAGTAAGTACCAAAATCTGCGACCTAGACGTATTATTTTCAACAGTGTACTGTTAAACTTGCGTAAATTTACTATTCCTATATAATAATACAATCGAGTAACAAAACTCCCAATAATTAGGCCACTAATACAAACTACCAATCTGACAAAAACATTAATTAATGCAGGATCGATCGGGACAGCATTCGTGTGCGTTGATCATTGTGTTACCAATGCGTCTGGTTAGTTTCAACAGCGTTCGCACGTGGGCACCCATATATGCTTTTATAATTTTTTTTCGTTAGCAACAACAGGCTTTTATACGCTTCAATGCAGGATGGATTATATATATCGGGTAATGCAGAACAGTCTGCACAACTTTGCGTTGATCATTGTTTACGCGCGTGGGCGTTCATATTATTTTAAAATGTTTGTTAGCAGCAACAGACATTTATACCCTTCAACACAGCAGTTCGGCTATGTGAGACAATAAAGCGTTGGATGTTAACTCATTAAATACCTCTAAAATTAATTATGTTACCTTGTTTGGATTTTTTCAGACTTTTTGTATGTTATTATGTGTATATTTTAGGAAAATATTCCTTAAAAATTATATCTGTTGCAATTAGTTCTAAGTTCACTATGCTTTTGTCAGATTGACTTGACTAATTCTCTTAATGTCTTCAATCTGTAAGTGTATTTATGACATTGATGGGGACATCGATTGTTAAATATATAAATTTGTAGTGGACACCTTGTGTAGACTAAGCATGAGTCAAGAGTCAGACTATTTTCAGAATAAATTATCGTTTTTATTTTATAGTTTATAAGACGAAACCTTTCAATCATGGTCCAAAATCACATAAATATAAAGCCAGGTCTGCCCTTGTAGATAATAATAATAATAATAATAATAATGATAATAATAATAATAGTAATATAAAATGAGTAGTGGCTGACTCCTCATAGGTTTTAATAAAATACTTTGCCAATCTAATAGTATACTGCTAAACCAGCTAAAATTGTCTTCAACTTTATTAAACATATCCTCACTGGGGTCGTTCATGAAAAAAAAACTGTGCAGTGACTTGCATTTGTGACTCTGCGAGCACGAGGTAGAACAGTATGCGCACGGAGATGGGAAACAGTGGCCTATTTCTCAACCCTTGCCATACTGTATTCAATTCAATACATTTCAAATTCTATAAGGGTGTTAACACAAAATTATAGTAATGAAATAAAACAAAAAGTCCTTGGTCACATTTTATTTAAAAGTTGTTTTTCAGCAAATCAACTCTTTATTGTGTAGCGGGTTATACATATTTTGTCATATGACAATTAGTTCTACCATAACGCTATACAATGATTGCTTCTATTCTAGTCCTAAATAACATTCCTAAAACCATTCGGTTCAATACCATGTGCACATGCATCCCACCTTTCTCGTACGGACCCAATTCCCCAAGAACTGTAACGCATGCCTACGTTGGCTGTACAACACGATAAAAATCTGCTCCAAAATATATTTGTCACATTTTATTTAAAATTTGGTTTTAGCTATTGACTATATTTGTAGGTCTAATCCTTATTTTATAGAAACACAAAATATAAACATCAAAATTCCCGCGATACTTGGTGTGGGACTTTGTGTGAAGCCGATCATAGAAACCTGTGTTAAATGGATCCACTGTATGAGTCATGCATAATTTGCTGATGACGAAATATTTATTCTGATGAATAATTAAACAATGTTCCTTGTGGCTGCTAGATTTAGTCTTTACCGAATATTAAACACGTCCAGTCACTGCAAAGTCATTACACTTCAGTTAGCCATAGAGGATGGACGTACCTCTTTGGAACATTTTGAAGGGTAATTATCGTTGGTTATTTAAGGTTTTAGGATATATTAGGGATGTCATGTTATAGGCATATATAGGCCTATATATCTGTGTGCATATCATATGTACGTAAATAAATGTATATAATTAGGTATCATTATTCCGTTTAGTCACCATGACCTATGCGTGGGCATGTTATGAAGAGGCTGCCTTGTTTAGTCTCCTATACAGTGACTATATACTGTATAAGTGTTTGGTTTGAGGCCTCACTTGGAAAAGGGAAAGTAAGGTGTTTGTTTCCATATTACTAACAATTTTTTAAGTGTTGGAATGTCGGTCACAATTTTATATCATATTTATATAACATTAATCAGGAGAGTAATGTTTTGCCTCAGAACCGTACTGAATTCAATGAATTCTCCTATACAGTGACTATAATAACCAAGTGTTTGGTTTGAGGCCTCACTTGGAAAGGGAAAATAAAGTGTTTGTTTACCTATTATTTTATTACTGGAAATTGTTTTAAGTGTTGACTGTCGGTAACACTTATATCGTATTTATATAACATTAATAGGGAGAGTAAGGTTTTGCCTCCGAACCGTACTGAATTCAATTAATTACCTAACCTGTTTTTGTCTGTGGCGCCTTTGAGACGTCACACATACAGGTGGTCGCTAGATTGGTATGTACTGTATGTTACTGGCTTTCGGCTATTGTATTGTTAGTACCAGGTGACTAACGTAGTACGGTTATTGTGATTAACATTGGTTTCACTTGGTTACGGACTGAATAATGTTCGGCCTTTAGCTTATAGAGATTGTCTGCAACAAAGGTGTGTTGTATTTCTTATCTTAACAAAAAAAAAAGAAGTTATGAGGCCTCCCTTCCTAATGACCAGTGGTCAACTGCTTTGCCTATGCTTTAGGCCTATAGCACATGTAACAAGATTTATTGATATAAAAATGCAAAATCACATTAGCATTCTACAATAAATACCACTGGTCTTACCTGCATGTGCATATATCACCACATAAAATCACGACGAAATATCTTAACAATCAAATATATTAAAATTGTACTGTCATTTAATAGTGAAACAATGGTATTGGAGAAAAACACGTGGTTGCATAAATGTTAATCTTTATTAAAAGACATATTAGTCTGTGAACACAACTTGCTATAGTGCGCATCTGTTACTAAGGTTTGATCTTTATGACACATTAATACAAATGCATTATTTTTATAATTATACAAAACCACAAATCATTTTCACACTATAATAGAGCAAAGGCTTTCTGTAGTTGTCAGTGAAGATTCATATACCATTTTAGAAGTGTTATTATTTAGTTATTAGAATTAATCCATTAATCTAAAATAGATAAGTTAATTTATGTATTGTCAATTACAAGATTATGTACACAACTAAATTGATTAATGGTTCTGCTTTTCAACCTTGATGTCGATGGTTCAATCCCTCACTGTGCATTTCGCTTGTGTCCTTGAGCAAGGCACTATACCTGTGGCTGTCTCTCTCTCCATGTTAGTTACGGGTTTGAGCATGCATATTTCGATTTGTTTACAAAAGGGGCGGAGGTATCGTGCTGCATGTTGGGTACTAACTATAAAGTTAAGGTTAAGCTTGTGCGGCGAAAACTACCTATTACCTCATCCTATTCCTGAATATGCATATCTAGATAAATTGAGGAGTGGTACCATAATTTAACACAGTCTAACCTCACTTTTCAACAAGCTAGTTCAGTTCTACTCAACGTTATTGTATATTCGTTTCATCTAACAATCAAGTGTTTTATAGCTTCAACACAGAATTTTTTACTTGGAATAATTTGTATATGTTAACACACAAAAGTTTGTTGTATTTCTATTACATTTATGCTATACGACAACTAAAATAGTCATACCTACAATACTGCAAATAACGTATAGGTAAGATTTATTCGTTCTAGCTTTTTAAAAATAAAAACCTCATTTGATTTTTAATTCAGCCTCAATTTGTTCTTATTTAATTTTTAAGCAATTTCAGTCTTAGTGTTCTTATTTAAAAATGAGTTCGTTAAACTAAAAAAAGTAAAGCATTAGTTTAGTAAAGTTCTTAGTTTTCAACTAAAATTAGAATGAGAAAAAAAATTGAATAATAACACTTTTACATATCTCTTGTATCCTTTTGCAGACCCTATTTTGCTTTTATTTAATTTTTTGTTTTGAAAATTACAAATTCTGTAAATCAGTAAAATGCAAATTGTTTTAATTTATTTTTCATTCAGAGTCAGTTGAAGTTGAAGTTTTTTTTATTAAATTTAAATTATTGTTACAATAATCCAAAATAAATGGCATAATTTATCATCACTCCATTTAGGTATTTTAAAAATATTATTGCAAATGATAATATTATCAGTTTTGGTATAAGCCTGTTAACTAAATTTCTATGGAAAAAACAGAAATTTAAATTTTTCTTTTAGCACTGACCATCAAATTAAGTTGTAAAACACATTTTTGTCAAAAATATTTAATAAACAGAGATATCATAGGCCATAGATACGGATATACAACAAAATAAAGCACAAATCATTAGTTGTTAAATACATGTACAAGTAGAAACCACCCATCTATGAATAGCAACAAACATAAAAGTAGTAATAAAGCTCAGAAGTAAAGGGAATGTTAAACAATTAAATATTTTGTTGGCTAGTGATTGAAATAAGGGAATCTGATCATTTCGGAGGGTTGATTCAAAAGTTTTGATCTTTATATTTAGGGAGAGTATGTTTAATTAATAAAATGTTTTAAAATGCAAAACCTTCAAAAATTGGAGTATTTGCAGGGGGCGATTTGCCTGACATTTTTTTTGCCTGACATGTTTATTTGTCTTAGTGATCAAAATAAATATGCTAGTCATAACCATCATAATATACAGTAGTCATAAGAATACAGTCTACATTGTGGAGTATTTCAGTGGTTTATTGAGGGATTGTGGATTGTGCCCCCTGTTCCTTGGATGGCCTAGCATGGGTGCTCATACCATACCTCCATGCTCATACCAGATGTAGCTAATCAATTTACCAAGAATTGAATCCAAGGACAAAATTGTTGAGCACAGTAATCATCCTCGATAATGTGTTCATCCCATTATAGTGCGGTAAAATGAGGTCAGGTCGACTATGAACAAGGTACGTTGATTTCAAGCTTAAAAATACAGCTTAATATATCAACTTAAAAAAAAAATGTACAGTGATAAAATACAGTCGACTCCGCCTAAGTCGAATCTAATGGGACTGGCATAAAAAGATCGAGTATACAGATTTCGACTTGCAAATTTTCAAAAAAAAAAAAATATATATATATTAACATAGAACAATACTATGTGTACTCAATGCCCACAAAATCGAATTTCTCGCAAAACCGAACATTTTTTTAAAGTCCCAAAATCATTCCTATTCTTCTTTTAATGAAAACTTGAACTCCCTATTCCGAATCTCGGACGATTTGTCCAATTCAGGATGGTAACACTCATTGGAAAAACCAGAAGATGGTTAAATAGATATCGTTTAACGACAAGCATACCACACGTTGTGAAAACGAGACGCTTAGCTGTACTCGCATTGCCATGGAGATTATCAGTTGATTAACATGACATGCCAGTAGACGTTTTGTTGGTTAATTATTGAAATTTAGGTATGCATTCCAATGTTTTAATTAGTGTATATTCTTGCTTTTAATCCTTAAAAACCATTTGTAATCAACCTGAAATAAAGACGGAACTCGACAAAGCAAGTTCCTACTGGTTATTCTCTTTTTAGTAGACGTCTAATTCAAATTCGTTAGATTCGTCAGTGTAAATTGCAAATGCACCTCAACATACTATTCAAAACATGTTGCTAATTTTATTATGGAAGAAATTTGTAGAGAATAAAAACTAATTTGTTAGGTTAATTATTTAGATTTTACTCTAAAATAATACCATGAGGGTTTCATATTTGTTTTTTGCTTTGTTTTATAAATTTGTTTAACAAAACATTCTTTATTACACCGAGCTTGTTTACTGTCACGCACTATGAAACTTTGGGCGATCTGACATCATCACAGCCAAAGTAGATGTCTAGTGCAAAACACCCCACGAAAATGGACCAATTGGCGGGCAGGCAGATTTTTTGGGGGCGCGACCTATTCTGTTTACAACTAGACTACCAACCAGCATTGCCCAACGAAGAATGTGTGCTTGGAAAAATATAATCAGATCTAAAGAAATGCACGCAAAAACAATATAAAAATCGCATCAATTTTATTGGTAATAATTAAATTTGCTGAGCAGTAAAGCAAAACAACAGGTACTGTACGTATTATTAAATAATGTGTTGAAGGGGTGAGAGTTACGGAAGCACCTAAGTGCCATTCGACTTGACGACTTGTCAAGATAATTATGTTGTCAAGTCGACATTATATACATATCATGTCGACATGACGAGATAGATTATCTTGACAAGTCGACATACTAAAAATGTTTTGTTGTCATGACAAGATAGGTTATCTTGACAAGTCGACATAATAAAAGTTGTATGTTGTCATGGTGAGATAAATTATCTTGACAAG
>NW_022726429.1:12811-15244 GCF_011630105.1 Anneissia japonica
TATATGAACTATTTTATCACAATAACAGCATGTGCACAGCACAGGAAAAAGATATGAAACGCATTTGAATCAGCAGTGATTTTTTATTGTATTTTATGATAGAATTGAAAAGGCTACGTACAAGAACCATTAAGTTTCACACGTTGCTTGCAGTATACTGTAATTACTCACCAAAACAATTTTGTAATTAATAATAACTATAATAATTGTGACGTCATCACTGCAACTCCCAATGTTATTTGCCTATTCCCCACAGTCCAATAATTTTTCAATTAGTGGACGCTTGGCTTGATTTTTATTTTTTAGGTTTGTGCGCAAAAAAAAAACAAACCTAATTTTTTGTCACTACAAAGACATTGCGCACCATGACAAAAATTGAATTGTAATTGAAAATTGCTTTCGTAAAACAAGGTTAATTAGAACCTAAAGGAAGTTACTTGAAACTCAATACTAAGTATGAACAATTAATAAAGGAATTCCTTGAATCAATACACCCTAATACACTAAGCAAATTGAACATTTAATAGGAATATTATAGACCTATTTTCAAGACTCAATGAACGAAATTAGATGTAGGCTTCTAATAATAACAATACTGTAATAATAATAATAATAATAACAATAATAACAATAATAATGATAATAATAATAATAATAATAATAATAATAATAATTTTTTATTATTATTATTTTATTTTTTAAGAAAAGTTGTTTAAACAAGTGAATGACCATAGCTATGCCATTTTCATTTGAGAGAAGGTATTCAGAATAATTTCATATAATTTATATATTATTTTAGGAGACACTAAAAATATTTTGGAACTTGCATTGTCAATTATAATGATAGATACATTTAGGTTATTTTTAACACTTTAGGCCACTGTTACGCAACCTATGGGTCACGACCCAATTGATGAGTTGCATAACCTCTTTAGATCATGAAAAATTTACTTAACACAAACAAAGACAAATGAAATTAAATTACAGTAAACGAAAGTGCAACTTTCGTGTGACAAGTGCGTCAGTTTACTTTTGTTCACAGTTTCAAAACATTTGTACTTCAGTTATTACAACTTTAAAGATTAAATATTAAATATGTATATAACAAGTCGTTGACATCTCAACGTCTTTTTCATTGAGTTATGTATCTAAAGAACACACATGAATTACATCATGCTCACGCTTAAATTTTCTCCCAAAATAAAATATATATATATATATATATACACTGCCACTTTACTATTTTACAAAATACCTGGTTTATTATGAAAATTGTTTTGAATCATAGAGATAGAGATAAATGTAGATGTATGTGAGTGACGACTTTTTTATGAAATTTTCTCATAGTTCCTTTATTTATATTTAATTAATTATAATTTCTTATGTAATATTAATTTTACAATGCTATGTTTGAAATGTTTTCTGTATGCAATGTTTTTGATATGATATAATAAAAAAACAAAACTTTAAAGTATCAGTTTCGTTCATTTCAATGTGTTAGGCTTTCAGCTGCAAATTATAATGAGAGAACATTTTTAAATTTAACGTGTCTCTGTCTTTGCATAACCCATAAATCTCTGGCAGCACTGGAATATATAATAAAATGTCTGTAGATCATTAATTTTAAAAATCCTTTAACTTATAGAAAAATTTGATAACTTACGTGGTTTTGTAAATAAGTAATTCAAAGTTGTTTTCTTTTTTTCAATTTTGGGTTTTACATAGTGATTGTGTGAATTGATTAATCAATTCTCAAAACAATCAAGTGGTTGGTTCTTCCCCCTATCCCTCGCGCGTATAAAACAACGGACGTTTTATTGACTTCGGGTTCAACGGGTTGCGCCTGAGTGCTTGACATATAATTTGGGTCGTGGGGATATAAAGGTTGCAGAACAGGGCTTTAGGCTATAGTAGAGTTTAAGAAATTTTACGGTTTGTTGGCTGACCTGTTTCACAAAGTGTTCCAGAAAATCCAGAACGACAGCTACATGTAAATGCAGTACATGAGGTAGATGAAGCATGACATACACCTCCATTCAGACATCGGTTATTGGTACAGCCATTAGAAACTGAAATAAAAAGGAAACACCGACAACAATATTAAGGTAAAAAATACAATATATAAAGAAGCACTGTGATGTTAGCGGCAAAACATGACATGGAACAGACAGGTAAACAGATTCATGATTACCGACAACACAAAGAAATTTATGTCTACTAATATTAACTAAAATTTCAATCATATCGTATCGTTTTCAAAGTAGCAAGGCTATCGTAAGCGCATGAAAATGCATAAGGTTAAAATCTCAATTTTTATAAAAGCGACATTTTCGTCCCAAAAAATCTTTTATTTAAATTTTTTTTTTAAATTTTTATTTGCTTATTTCTGATAAAAAAAAAAGACCAAATAGATTCTAAACCAGTTTGTACACG